>NC_041389.1:553983430-554086511 GCF_002162155.2 Triticum dicoccoides
GACTGTCTCATCTTTCTTCCGCACGGCGGGCCACACTCACTCAATCTCGCTCTCTTTATCTGAGTCTCCTTTAACCTCGTTTTCTTTCACACACAAATGATACATCTCCCTGTTCGGGCCTCGATCGACACACTCTATACGCTCTCACACAGATTGTCTATCTAGGTCAGTCCATCCAAGCCGCCGCCACTCTTTCGACCTCATGGTGGGCCACGCTCACTCAATCTCTCTCTCTCTCTCTCTCTCTCTATATATATATATATATATATATATATATATATATATATATATATATATATATATCTCCGTATGTCTCGATTGACCTCGCTCTTTCTCGGACAAAAACGATATATCACCATGTTTGAGCCCAATTCGACCTATTCACATTGTATACTCTCTGATGCACATCGTCTATCTAGGTCACTCTCTCCAACCCGTCTCACTCTTTCGATCGCACGGCCCCTATGTGATCGGTTGACCTTGCTTCCTCCCACGCACAAAATATATCTACACTTCTCTGACTGGATCATCTCTCAAGCTCTATCTTACAGCCCTCACCCTTACCAAAAGCTCAATCGGACAATATCTCTCCGGAGCATATATATTTGTTCAATGAATGTAGGACCACACTCACTTTGTCTCTCTATCTATATGTCTCTTGATTGACCTTGCTTTCTCACACCGTATCTTCCACGCGTTGAAGCTACTACCTCTCCATCCCTCGCAAAGCCGGAGCTATTTACATTGCGAGGGACACTCCAACCTTGGATTAATTTGTGTAGGCATTTATTCCGGTTGGTATAGATTATATTTTCATAGCATTCGGCCCACAACTACTCCAAACACCGTTGCAAACCACGCAACTCCCCTAGTTTATTTCCCTCTGGCTTGGTCATCGCTCTCTCGCATGTCCTTTCTCGCCTTCAACGTCGCACCACGGTATTATTGAAAAAACTATGTTGTTCTCTTTAATTATTATAAATAAGCTACAAAACTACACACCGATAGTCCACTTGGAATGGAACAAATTTCGACCCACAAATTAAAGTGCTACAAACTACACACCGAGGGGCCCACATGTCATGAAACAAATTTGGACCCATATACAAATTAAAAAATAAAGGACGAGGATCGAACATGCGACTGGGCCTTCAAGCCGCACGTCAATAGGCAACATACGTAGAATAACAATGTTTGTTGTACCCCCTTTGTTCGCATAATGTTTTTATATTACCACAACCTAATTAATGGATAACATGTAATATTATTTTTAGTACTATTCGCCTTTACTTACTGGTGGGTTCCAGGTGTGCTCTCTCTCTCTCCTCCCCTTCTGCGTTTAGACGCACGGGCAAACAGGAAGAACTCGCGGGCGATGTTGCCGTTGACCATATCTGGACGCGTTCACAAGTCACGTCACCATTTTCACGTACTAGCAACACTAGTCAGTGTGTACGTGCAATGCACTCTAGTTTGGAAGTATATTAAGTGCATGCGGATATTAACTACTAGGATATTATTTGCGTGTTGTCATGTGATTAGCACTATTTTTGGCATGAAATTAACTGCACGCTAAACATGTTGAGCGCTCGACATTGAAGCAGTCTAGGTCATTGGATGACAAGGAATACATGTGGCTTGATGACGTTTTATATTTAATTTGATACGGCTCTAGCAGAACATTCAATCGATCAAACCATACATTTCATTCAGTCTGACTCCGACTTTAAATTATACGACGATCGATATAAAATAAACGGAAATGATAAACGTTCAGATTTTAAGCATGGTAATCCGAACGTTTTCATGGCAAATTTAGATTACGCGTCGGCGGGAGGGGCGTCTCGCGGTGGGAAGCGACTCCTCTGCCGTACTTTGTGTGTCGTCGGGCCACTGACCGACGACAACGACGGCGTCTTGCGCCATTGTTGGCGTACTCCTGGACGTTGGCCTAGCTTCAAGGAAGGCCAAAATGTTCTGGACTTCGGAGCGAGTCAACTGGCGGGAGGAGGCGACTGGCGTTGGTGCAAGGAAGCGGTCGACGACAGCCATCCATGCCGCTGAGGGGGGCACTGGCACCCGCGCGGGGACATGCGCTGTCAATGGCGCGGCGGAGACATTCGTGTGCACGGGCACCGGCACGGGCACGCACATCAATGCACATGCAGGCGCATGCGCTGGCAGGTGCACGGGCACCGACACGGGCGTGCGCATTAGTGCACACGCAGGCGCATGCGCTGGCAGGTGCATGGGTGCGTGAAAGTCGGTGGGGACCTTGTGGAACCCCGTAGCATCAAGCTTGACGACAATGTGTGGCTCCCAGCCCATCAATGCCACGGGGATGGGCGCTGGCGCAGTCAGGGCGACGGGAGCCGGAACGGGAGCGGGGACAGGCACGACGTCTTCCCGCAAGGCCAGTTCAAGCTCGTCCCAAAGCGCCTTATGTTCTTGAGACTCCGGCTGGGTGTCTTCCTCATGAAACTGGAACACTAAGGGCAGACCATCGTGATGCGGCATGGCGTACGTTTAGGTCAGGCTAGTTGGAGGTAGACGACGGGAGAATTGGAGAGGAAGAGAGAGGATTGTAGCGATACCGGGTAGTGCGGGGTTGATTTTAAACTGCAGCACCGGCGACATTAAAAGTGGGAGCAGTTGGGACGATGGTGGGTGGCGGAGCCTGGTCAAAGGGCTCGCCTCCCGGTGAGTCTGCACAGCGGTCTGCTCGCACGCCTCCCTGACAGCCGGCGCAGCGGTCTACTCGCACGCCTCCCGTCGACTCACACGCTTGCTGGGACGGCACCTATCGATGAGAAGCGGGGACTCGTGGCGGCACGTAAACGCCCACAGTTTCAATAGTGAAAGCGTTCGCCTTAATGTGACAGGTCTTTGTTCCAAAATACCTTGGCTCTTCATTTGTGCAACTTGTCATAAGCAGCTTGTCTTGAATTGAAGAAAAAACTTACGAAGTAATATTTGTGCCATATCACATGACCATGCTCAATTTCAAGAATTTATGCTCACTTTTGGATTTTCTGAAATTTAAGATCCAGGATTCGAAACAATATCATAACCTGCATCATGCAATAAATTTTCAAGCCGTACATCTGTCCTGTTGTATTTCTTAAGAATGGATTTGGTCAAACATTTTGCTTAGTTTAAACCTCCTTTCCGGTTTATAGGGCTCAATTCAAAAATCTCACCAACCAAGGTAGATGGTGAGTGGTGGAACAATTGTTGTAGTTTGCAAAACCACTAAATTAATGCGCTTGTTTTCCTCAAAAATTGTGTTTACGAATGCATTAATTGCAATGCATGCATGCATAAAGTACATGCATTGGTCAATTTTCTCTTAATTCTTGCATGTAATGATTTATTACACCTTGAAATCGGAACATGTGATGGGGAACAACCAAATTGAGACTTATAAAATGGGAAAACTAAAATTTTGAGATAAGCCCTATAAACCGGAAAGGAGGGAGTAAAAGGATAATCCCTGCGTACCAGTGCATTGCCTGATATATTAACTCAAGTACTAGGCACGAACAAACGGGCTCAATTCTGTGCTCATCCTGGTGTAGTAGTAGTAGTACTAGGCAATGCAGTTGACGGGTGACCTTGACGAGCGGCGACTAAGGGAATTGAACTGTGCTCGGCACGGTAGGTAACGTTGTCTAGTTACTAAAGCATCCCTCCGTTGTTCATCGGTAGTCATTATGGACCGGGGACATGAGGGGAATTTCCTAGGGCTGCAATTCCGGCCGCCAGATATTTCGACTTGAAATGATGAGGCTCGACTGGTTGGGGTTGCCTAATGTGCGTACCAGGCACGCCACCGAAGGACACGAGCCTGTTTTTTTAGGATCAACACGAGCCAAGGTCTGGCTAGTACGCCGTTGGGTCCTGCCATTCGAGAATATGAAAGGAACCTTTTAAATTGCCGAACGAATCTATGTGTATTACAATACCCGTATTTTCCTTGCAAATACTAATCTCAACGTGGTAATTGATTTATGATGAGTTGTTGAATTAGAGTGAGTTTGTGATATAGTGATCTCAACGTGGATTTCACATTTCATGGTATCCCTAGTAAGTTTTCCAATGCAAATTCAAATTTAAAAGATGAACAATATGGAGGTGAGAAAACTTTGTATGTATCAAGCATATGACCACACACACACACACACACACACACACACACACACAGAGAGAGAGAGAGAGAGAGAGAGAGAGAGAGAGACGCACGAACACAACAACAATCCAATAAGTATAGTGCATCTATTTTCCAACCCATGCATGTATGACACGAATTCAAAAATACTCCTTCTATTCCTAAATATTAGTCTTTTAGAGAGTTCAACAAGTGACTACATACGGAGCAAAATGAGTGAATCTAGACTCTAAAATATGTCTATATACATCCGTATGTGCCAGTCCATTTGAAGCCTCTAAAAAGACTAATATTTAGGAACGATGAGAGTAAAATGTAAGACATCCATGGTCCTCAGTTCAGTATTTAAAATGAACATGAAACTGAAACAAGAATATTAAGTCTAGTACTATAGTACGTGCAAATGCTGTGTTTAGGAGGAGCTATGATTGTCGGGGGTCAACCCCTCGACCTTAGATAAAATTGTGGAGCTCTGTTTAGGGTTGTTTAGATTATATTTGTCCCCACCCTCCCAACCACCGATTGGTTGTGCACGCTCCACCCCTCCTCCCCGGGAGAATATCATGTGCCCCTATACCTTAGATGCTATATGCCGATACGAGTTGCTTGGAGCTTGTAGATCTGAGATATAGCAGCTCACATGACGTGTCTTATTTTTTTTGTAGGAAACCTTGATGAGTTTGAGAATTGCACACAATTTGTACAAAACCTACATAGATGCCCTTTGATCCCATATCCAACGACCTCGAAGCTCGTATCACCATAGCATCTAAGATGAAGGAGGACATCATATTCTCCTGTATGTAAGAATATCATGTGCTACCACACCTTAGATGCTTTGGTGATAGAAGCTCTTCGGAGGCGTTGGATTTGTGACCCAACACCTCCTCGGTGGTTCGAATGTTTTTTTGCAGCAAAGCCCCAAAAGAGTTCAGCCACTGCTTACAAGCACAAAGACTGCTCGGATGCCATTGGATCTCAGATCAAACGACCTCCAAGCTCGTATCACCGTAGCATCCAAGCCGCAATAGCACCTTATGTTTTCTTGCACGGGAGAGTATGAGGTGCTGCCGCATCGTAGATTCTATGGTGATACGAGTTCACTGAGATCTAATGACCCACAGTAGGAGGTTTGAATGTTTTTGCAATATACGATTGATAGAGTTTGGGAAATGCACAGAAAGTACAAGTACTATGCATGTGCCATCTGATCACTGATCATACGACCTAGATGCTCATATCACCGTAGCGGGTAATTAAGCTACAGGGAGCACCTAATATGAGCACCGGGGAGCCGTTGGATCGAAGATGCAGCGGCACACACGAGGCCTGAATGTTTTATTTGCAAAAAAAAAAACCTTTGGAGAGTTTGGAAATTGCGCATAATCACAAAGACTACTCCCAAGCCATTGGATCTCACTTCCAACGGTGTAAAAACTCGTATCACCATAGTATCTAAGCTGCGGGGTGGATGTGATATTCTATGCCGCTATCGTTCTTGTTCGTAAACTTGCAAAATACGTGTAACTCGTGCCGTTACTTGTCTAACCGTGCAAAGTGTTTGTTCAAAAAACCATCCTACACTGAAATATCGGAACAACACACGGGGGTCCCACTTGTCATTAATCAAATTTGGACCTAAAACTAACAATCTGAAAGACGAGATTCGAACTGGCAACCTGGACTACAAAGCGTAAGTCGATAGCCTGAAAAAACAAATGGTTGTTGGCTTTGTCCCATAACTTGATTTTATACAGTACTTGCGTTCAGTAGAGTAGAGAGAGTGCCTCGTCAACACGTGCATGACCGTTGTCTCACTTACTGGTGGGTCCCAGGTCTGCGATCTCAATCTCTCTTCTCTCCATCGTCTAACCTTTGCACGGGCACACACGAAGAGCGGCGCTAGCTTGCCGTGGTGTTATTACAACTAAAAAAAACTTGGAAAATAGAAGAATCGCCTAGAACAAGAGATGTTGTGGCTGGTCGAGACGGAGCTAACCATGCCACGTTTGCATGATGAAGCTGTGTGGCTAGTGGGGTGTTTTCAACCGACTGGCTGGGTCCCGACGTCGAACCATAGGTACTACGTCTGATACAGTATATTTTTACACGCACATTTTTCCTCCGTGCCGAGACGTGGCACACCCTACCGCGCGGTTTCGGGGTCCTCCCGGGTGGTGCACGCATATATTCTTCCTGACGTGGGATGCCCTACCGCGCGTTTTCTGGGTCCTCCTCGGTCGTAGCGCCAAAGCAAGTAAATGAGTCGTCAAATCACGAAAGACCACCTTTCCTGCCGAGTACATCAGTGAAGCACGGTGGCTAGCTAGTTGGGCTAGTTCGACCGATTAGGTAGGCCGCCACCACATTTGTTTTTTCACCCCTTTTTTATCTACTTGCCGACAGATAAATTTAAATATCCACCGCGGCGTTGCTCTGGTGGTTGGGTGCGGCAGGATTTTTAATTTTTTGATTGACGGGAGTAGGCGCGGCAGGATTTTTAAGTTTTTGATTGACGGGAGCAGGTGCGGCAGCAATTAGTCACGATGACTCCGCCTGTAAAAACCCACTGCTCCCTGATGTGAGAAGTCGTCGACTGGTGTTTTACCGTGGTGAAAACCAAAAGATTCCCCGCTCCTCGGCTGGCTCTCTCCGCCTTCCCGTAGATTGCATTGCCTTTCAGCCGTTTCGCCCCCTTTGCTTCCTCTCCCCATTACTTCTACCTGATGCCATGGCGGCGCAACAGATCACAGAGTCCGAGGTGAGGCGCCTGACACAGGAGCTCCATGCCAAGGATGCGGAGCTCTGGGCCAAGGACGTGGAGCTCCATGAGCTCAAGGAGGAGAGGAGTGCCATGCTCCTCCATTATGTGCGGGAGTTCACGGATCTTCAAAAGCGGCAGGCGTCCACCACAAAGATGCTCGAGGCGTCAGCGGCATTGCTGCAGAAAGCGGGAGATACGATAGGCGTCAGGGGAGCCGGCTGGAGCGCAGGCGGGCCGATCGTGACGAGGTCCAGGATCGCCTCAGCCACTTAGTGAACCAAGTTGCCACACACGTGTTGCGGCTGCGTGATGCCTACCGTCATGCCAGCGCGACGATGCCGGCCGTTGGGCTAAACCCGTTCGACCACCCGGTCGACTTCAACAAGCTGCGGCTTCCTGACCTGGTCTCCTTCTTCACCTATATCTCCGAGGAGCTGAGCCGTCTCCGCGCGATGGTGGGGGCTGAAATGGACAAGGAGGGGTTGCAGGCTGCCGTCGCCATTGCCGAGTGAATCCTTTCAGGGCTCTGTCACCGGAATCCATTCGTGCTATTGGACGCCATCTTTGACGATCTGGCTCCCGTCGACCGGGAGCGGGCTCTGCGGGCGGTTGCACCCTGCATCACCAACATCGTGCACCTCGATAAGCAGAGGGACTTCGGTGGTGTTTAGGAACCCTCTGCATGGGCATGTCCATGTCTCAGCGCAACATGACCGTTGGATCAAACTCAGACGGTGCAGATCAGTCACTATAGCACAAAGCATGTGGGTGTGTTTGGTTGCATTCTCATCTCAATATAGTTGTTTCCTCTTCGTGTATTTTTGTCAACCTACTAGTGTGGACTCATGCACCCTTCATGATTCATGCACTCTGCCAAACACCCAAAAGTGGGTCGAGAAGGGAAATTTTGCTCCCATCCCGTGCACCCTTCATAGACCCTGTCTAACACTATAGGATGTGCTTCATATGGTTCATGTTTCGTGGAGTACTGTAGCACCGTACTCTCTGTGCGCTGTCGACCTAGTTCTGTTAACATTGATCTCATCGTTCATTCTCGACCGGACAGTCGAAAAAGCGGTACTATGTTACATATAGGAGTAGTTGACATGCGCACAACATCATTTGTTATCGTCATATCTTACTACACTAGCAACAAGATTGTGTAGTACTGACGTACGAACCACTGCACATGCCTAGTAGTAGGAGCACTGTGTATGTTCAAGGGGCTGCCATGTTTCGCACTCCTCCGTCGTAAGAGTGGGAACACTTGCTGTAATCATTTTTTTCTTCAGAATGAAAAAACAGTGGACACGCTCTACCGTGCGGATCCTCCTCCAGCCATGCACTAAATTACTCACTTTCGCCGACGTGTGGGACAACCAGCACCTGGGTCCACCAGCCATGCACTAAATTACTCCGTAGTAGAGTGAAGGTAGACTACCCCGATCGAACCGCCGCAGTAATGCCCAATGAGCCGTCAAATCACAAAACCCCTCTGTTCCAGCAATAAGTTGGACGGACGAAGCAACCATCATTTCACTCTTCTCTCTCAGCTTCCTTTCTTGAAGAAAACCCTCACTCGCTTCGCTTCTCCCTCATTTTGTTCCTCCTTTCACTCTTCTCTCTCAGCTTCCTCTCTTGGATGGACGCCGGAGCACCGGCCGACGTGATGTCTATGGCTCTGGCCAAAACCGTCGAGGCTCATGGTACGAAGAAGCGCAAGCACCCCGCCGAGACTACCGCAGACAAGCTCAAAGCCATCGCCCTGTCCAAGCCCCCCTCTCCGGGATCCCTCATTAAGCAAGTCCAGGTAATGTCTCTTGTTGACGATCTTTTTCTCGATCTTGATCGTGTTTTTTCATCTAACATGCAGTACTAGTACTAGTAGTACAACTTTCTGGGTGATCTTGCATGTGATTTTAGTGTGCCAAATGATGGTTCTAAATTCCTCTTTTGACCAAAACATGCGAGAGGTTGACACTGATTTCTTATAGATTACTTTCAACTACTCCCTCTGTCCCAAATTTCTTGTCTTAGATTTGTCTAGATACGGATGTATCTAATACTAAAATGTGACTTGATACATCCGTATCTAGACAAATCTAAGACAAGAATTTTGGGACGGAGGGAGTACTTTATGAACATCAATGCTACCTTTTAAGAGGGTATATTTGCCTCAGTAACTTGTGTTATGGATATTGCATGTAATCCCTATGCTCTCATTCCTTTAAAGACATGTTCTAGTGTCTTTGTTCACTCATTTCTGTGCGTATATGTAGTCATATATGGAGTATAATATCAAAAATCATCTTATATTTCTGAACGGAGGTAGTAATAAAATATGGTTTCTGTTTGAATTAGAACCAGGTTCGCGGTGGATATGAAGTTCTCAAAGTCATGCCATGTGAACTGGAAGACCTGATGATGAGTTCTACTGCTGAACTATCTAGCTGCTGTGTCCTTGTTGCCACATGTCCTGAACTAGTGTTTTCCTGCAGCATTGTTGTCAGGCGTGTTCTCGAGGCTGTACTTGACCACAACAATTTCCTGGCCGTGCCTTCGATTATGAAGGGTGTGGTTCTTGTAAAGCTTCCCAACAAATCTGATGCGGCCTGTCTTCATCATCATGTTTATGAGTGGAAAGACCACTCTGTTAGGTTCTCCAAGGTTGACAAGATGGTGATGGTGCATGTAGACATCTCACACGAAATCCATGGCCTAGTTAGTTATGCGGGGTTCATCCCGTAGGTCGGTGGCAAGAAAAAGTCTGCAGAGTTTAGTTAGTGCAAGTTTGCTTGTCTGTAGTAAGTACTATTGTTCACTACTTGATTTGTGTTTGTGAACCCTGTATTGTTTATTAGTACTGCCACTTTTGGTGTGTGGTCAGTCCTGAGAACGGTCGATGTTAATGTCTGTCCACTCAATTCAGCCTGTACATTTTGAAGTATCCAGATCATATTTTTTGTGAGGACAATTTATCAATTATGGTTACACTCCAATATCTCTATGCATTGCAGGGTTTATCGCACCCACCAGGATTTCCAGTCCCATGGATGTTCGGTCCATACGATTTGTCACGACCTTTGGACTGTCCTGCTTGTGGGAGTAGGCAGGGCCCCTGCAAGCCACGCGTAGTTGGACGATCAATCTTTTGTTTAGTACTTCAACATAGTGATTTCCTGGTAAGGATTCACTCGTGTCCCATCAAGTAAATCTTATTGATTTACTATCTAAATCTTATTGATTTAATGTCATGTTTTCTTTCTTTTCTTGCAATTTTACGATGCAGGTTTTGCCATGTGACATTCATCACAGAATAAACTGTTTGGTTTGCTCTAGATGGCTATTTTTGCAGGTTTCACTTCTTATGTCGTGTCAGTAACGAAGGCACTGTCCATCACTTATATTACTGGAAAAAATTGGATCTGTCTGTTGTCTGAGTACAAGCGGAATCCCTATGATGAACTGCAGTTTGGTTTAACAAAAACGCCACAATTAGTCCTTCTCACATTTAAAAGAAATGAAGAAAAAAATTGGATCACGGTCACGGATCCTAGTCAAGTTAGAAAGCTGATCATAGCAGACCAGACATGATCGCCGCTGTCTCGCACAGATCAAGCATCGGTAGTTGCTCTAGCACTAACAGCGGCAGCAGCTCAGTCTGATCCAGCTGAGGATTGGGCACCGACCGCGTCAGCGGATCAGTCTGATCTACCGGAGGATCGGGCATCGACACCGGCACCAGCTCTACAAGGAGCACCATCTCCGGCAGCAGCAGCGGCTTCGGCACCTGCACCAACACTTGCACTTGCATTTGGTCTGGCCCGTGCAGTTGCACCGGCAACAGACTGGGCTACAGTTCAAACTTCATATACCAAAGTCCTTACAAAAACCGACATGTCCACCTTCTTGGTAAGCATTGGCCGCCCAAGTGCTTTGTTCTTTTTTCTTTCCATGTTGTTTCACATGATTCACTGTGTTGATCTAACTGTTTGGGTATGTCTTCTTGTTTGCAAACAGAGAATTCCTAGAGCAACGAGGGAGTCATTCAACAATCCGGGCGACCGCGGCCAAGTTTCTCTTACCATGCGCAGCCTTGGTGTGAATGAACCTGCTCAATATACCGTAAGTACAAAGGATGGTCGCATGATGATTGATGCTAAAGGATGGTCAAGGTTCAAATCTAAATCATATCTTGCGGTAGGGGATGATGTCAAAATCGAACTTTCTCGGCAAGGAGAGTTGGTCCAAATCAACTTTGAAATTCTTCAGTAGCAGCACGCAACTGCCGAACTGATCTATCCTCCGAGAGATTTTGATGTAATAATCTGGCATGGTGAAACAAGTGTCCTGTGTGTATAAGTAGTACGACAGTATTATTTATCACATGGTATATCGTTGATAGAATTGCAACTCTGATTGCTGGTTAGGAACTGTCGTTCAATTTCATTCCAACAGCTGCCGTGCTTTATTCAATTTTGTGTATTCTCCTTGCGACAACATCTAAAACCAGCGCAGTACCGATTGCTTGCAATATGAAAAGCGCTGAGGTAGAACATATGGCCCCCAAAACATGCAGGGTCGGCCTACGGCCCAAAGTCCAGAACCGTGAGCCTATCTGAGTATTATATTCTCAGATGAACCCCCATAAAAAAAGCTGAACCCCCATAATGCCCGTGCGTTGCAGAGGGAGTATATTTCTCGGCAAGGTGAGCCTGTGATATAAAAGATTTGTATATTTCTTTACAGAGGGAGTATCTCTCTGTCAAAAAATATATTTATGTGTAACATGTTACTCCTGTCTTTCTACTTCCTTTCGCTGATATGTGGGGCAACCGGCAACGGGGTCCACGTGCCATATGCACAAATTAGAGTGCACAACTTCACGGTAGACACACCCCGGTTGTAGCGCTGCAGTAATGCTCAATGAGCCGTCAAATCACAACCCCCCCTTTCTAGCTTTAGCAGTAAGCTGGACGGACGAAGCGGCAATATTTCACTGGGCCTGAACCCCCTTCTCCCTCATCTGCTTGTTCAGAGAAAACCCCCGCTCGGCGATTGCATAGGGTTTTCTCATGGAGAACCAGGTAGGAATTCTTCATCCATCCCCGATAAATCCAAGTCCCTTGGTCGCAGGTAATCCTAGGATGGCAGCTGCAGCCGTTGATGCATTTTTCTTCGTACCGAATCTAGTGTGTTTTAGTTGCAGTGCCCAAAGTGCAAGTACCCTATAGATTTCTGCGCCCTCGGCGAGACGCCACACTTGTTCCTTCTCATCCTACCACATCATTTTGAAACACGCACAATATGTTCCTAGAATCCTCTTCTCTATCCGGGAGGGTGGTTTTTTTTGAACATGCTATGTTCTCATATTATTTTTCCTGCAGTGTATTATTTGCTCTGCCAGAACACATGTACTCAAGATGCTCGGCCTTGCCATAACTGAATACACTAGTTTAATGGTCACAGTGAAGACAATCCATGGATATTACTTCCGAGTTGGGTTCATGAACCAAGAAGATCGCTGCTTTTTTTATGGCCGAACTTGGATAAACTTTCTCAAGTGTTACAGACTGAAAGTTGGCGCACGAATGTTGATGGAAATAGCAGAACTTGGTCTCATCTTCACTGCGATCTTCCACCCCGACGTCGTTCCAATTGTTCATCCATGTTAGTTTTGTATCTGGTTCTTGCTTGTTGCCTCGATTACTTCTTAATCCACCTATTCTGTCTAACTAATCACAATTTAACTTTAGAAGTAGCAACGAATCTCTCATGAAGATGCTACTTCTAACTAATATTTTCATATAATTGGTGGCACGTGTAGGTTTTTTCAGAGTTAAGCAGTCTGCTCGTTTGTTACTCTGTAATAACTCAGCTGTTACTAATGGCACTGAAGTTGACTGGATCGACATCCACAAGTTCCTACACTTTATTGATCGTCTTGAGGTCCTTGTGGGGCTTTTCAATGGTGGAAGGCCACGTGGGATATGTGTGCCACTGCTGCACTCGTTGGACAGGTCCAACTGTGTCGAGAAACTTATGGTACGAGCTGTTTTCTATTATATATGTTGTTCATAACCTATTGCTTATGCACAATTTTACAGCTATGATCTTCTTGAAACAGGAACTGCCGAGTTCTATTGTTCCTATACAGATGCCTGACCATGGTCGGGTCAGACTTGCGCTTGGTCACAACATGATGTTTATGTCGACCTAATCAATTCCCCTTGGAGGTGAAAAGATACTTATTCGTGGGTGGTCTCAAATAATGAAGGCCCATCCATCTTGGAGAATAGGACAAAAGATTATGTTCATGCTTTTCCATGGCTCTAAAGCGAATATCCTGTTTATTGACCACGTTGCGAGATGAAGCCGCTTTTAGAAGGTTGTGGATGCGGGGGTGGCGCCTGGGCCTTGTCCTGGGGCTTGGCGGCCTCACCCTTGGTTAACTGTAGGCAAAGTAGCACTGTTCGAGACGTGCTTCGTATGGTTGAACCTGTATAAGTACTCATACTGCTTTCAGCTTTGGTTGTTAAGTGCCCCTGCTGGTTTCAATTAAGGTTTTTAAGTACTCCTGCTGCTTTTACAGTCTGTCGTGTTTCTTCAGTCCCGTCTTCCTCCATCCGCCAAAACCAAACAAGCGCCGGCAGGGCCGCCTGCTTCCACCTCCCATGGCTGGCTGCGCCTCAGTGCACGCATCACCGCCCCACCGTCTCCTAAATCGTTAACGCCGACGTCCTCCGCGCGCTTTGGTGTGCTCGCCGCGGCGCTGCCCTCTCGCATTGTCAACATGGTCAACAAACAAGAGGAATCGGCAGAAGTACGTCGAGAGGATGACAGTAGGGGCCCACCACATCAGCGTATGGAAAAATAAAATGCTTCCTCCCAGTGTTTTCCTAACATCTGGGGCCCACGGCATTGTGAGCGTATATAGTCAATAGACAAGAGAACAACACAAGATCAGCTGACACCTAGGACGTAGCTACTCGAGCAGTATTTTTTTTGTTTGGTATTGTTGAGACGGAGCAGGGTTTGAACTGGGCTGTGGCCCGTCTAGCCCAGGCTTATATTTTATGTTCACCATGTGACCAGCCCAGCTATTTTTTCTTTGTAAAAATGAGCCCAGTTTATTTTTTCTGAAGAATATCCAATCCAGGCCTACTTATTTTTCTATGCCCTGATGGGCTGCAACTCTTTCAAGACGCCTGCAAATCTTGAAAGTAATATGAAATGGGTTGTAAATATAAAAACAGATGACAAATTGACAATTACTTTATAATTGATGATTTTTTTTCACATTTTCAGATTCCTATTTCACTGGGCATTAAACTAATTTAAATATATCTTCAAAGTACTTTAAATCTGGCTCGAAATTTCGGTATTAAAAATAGTTTGGAACCCACAGAAATATGAGAAATTGGCCCTGGCCAACCAAAAAAACGACTGCAATAAATTGCATAAGAAGTTGCCATGAGCTATATATAAATTATTAAAAAAAGAGGGAGTGGTCTGACTTGTGGGCCTGTTTAGTTGACGCATATGCAAGATTTTTTTAGTTATTATATACTACGTCAACAAACGATTCTAGCAGACGTAACCGTTGGATGTCAATCCAACGGCCATCGTGTTTCTTGAATCTCTGATCTTCTTGCTCCAGCCGCCAAAGCAGCGCCAGCGGGACCGCCTCCCGCCTCCCGTGGCCTGCTGTGCTGCCGCGCAGGCCTGAGCGCCCCCTACTACTCCCACCGCTGGCCAGGGCATCCCTCTACTCACCCACACCCCCTGTTATTCTGCGGCGAGGGTAGCCTCACATCGCAGTCGAACCGGTGAACCCTCGTACTCCTCTCCGCGCGGGCTTCCACTGCCGCATCTTCCCCGGCTCCGCGTTGTCCCCTTCCTAGGCCTCGCCGTCGTCCACCGCCGTGGTGCTCTCGACGCGGCGTGGTCAATGTGGTCAACGACCGACTTCCATCGGAAGAGTACTATACGTGGAGAGGCTGACAGCTGGGTCCACGGCAGCCACAAGGAAGTGCCTCCTTATTACACGGAAAATAAATATTCCTCCACCTGACAGCAGGGACCCACCGGTCAGGCCATCAGTATTTCGTGAAAAAATGTTTCCCCCTGACTGCTGGGACCCACAGGACGGGCCATCGTATTTTGCGAAAAAAATGTTCCCCCCGCTGTCAGCTCGGACCCACCGGAAGTGCCTCCTTATTACAAAAAAAATGAATACCCCCTGCTAGCTGGGACAAACCTTGGTGGGAGGCTGACTTGTGGGCCTACTAAGTTGACTGGGACGGAGGCCTTTGTCAACTTTAGTTAATATATGAACGATTCTAGGTCCTGTGACCGTACGATGTCCATCCAATGGCCGTTGTGCTTCTTCAACCTCTGGTCTTCTTGCTCCAGCCGCCCAAAGCAGCGCCGGTCGTGCCGCCTGCTCCTGCCTCCCGTGGCCGGCTGTGATGCCGCAGAGGCCTCACCGCCCCTACTACTCCCACCGCTGGCCAGGCCATCCCTCTATGCACCCACACCCCCTGTTATTCTACGGTGACGGCAACCTCACACCGCAGCTGAACGAGTGAACCCTCATACTCCTCTACCCGTGGGCATCCACTGTCGCGTCTTCCCCGGCTCCGCGTCGTCCCCTTCCTAGGGCTCGCCATCGTCCACCGCCCTGGTGCTCTCGGCGCGGCGTGGTCAACATGGTCAAGGAATGGCTTCCATCAGACGTGGACTGTACATGGAGAGGCTGACAATTGGGTCCACGGCCGCAGCAAGGAAGTGCCTCCTTATTACGCGCAAAATAATTATTCCTCCACTTGACAGCGGGGACCCACCGGACGGGCCACCGTATTTCGCGAAAAAACGTCCCCCCTGTCTGCTGGGACCCACCAGCTACATCTTCGCACGCAAGGAAGTGCGTTCGAAAAACAAATGATTCACCCCCTGACTGCTGGGACCCACCAGCTACATCTTCGCACGCAAGGAAGTGCGTCCGGGCAAAAAAAAAACGATTCGCCCCCTTGACTGCTGGGACCCTCCAGCTACATCTTCGCACGCAAGGAAGTGTGTCTGGGCAAAAAAAAAACAAAACGATTCACCCCCCTGACTGCTGGGACCCACCAGCTACATCTTCGTAGGCAAGGAAGTGCTTGACAGTCAGGACCCACCTGGTCGAAGAGTACGTAGCGTTGTCATTCTGGTCGCGAACATGTACATACATACTGGTCGATGTAGAGGCGCGCACGTGTCGTAGTAGAGGCGCGCACGTAGCATGTACACGTATGTACAGTGGCGAGGGTGCAAGAAAGAAAATACGGCCACATACGTACATACAGGCAGGGTCTCGAACGCCTACTCGCGCATACGTACATGGCTGGGTCGGAACGGAGAAACAGTGTCATCGTCGTGTTCATGGGGAGCCAACCGGCTGGGTCGGAACGGAATGCCTGGTCGTGTTCATCGGGAGGGCTTGGACGGAACAAGCGATGGAAACGAGGCCTGGCGTACCGCACAACAGAGGAAACAGACCTCCTACATTCGGAGCGGGGTCCTGTTGATCGGGAGGGGTGTGGCGTACCGCAAAACGGAGGAAACGGACCTCCTACGGTCAAAACGAGGGTCCTGTTGATCGGGAGGGGTGTGGTATACCGCAAAACGGAGGAAACAGACCTCCTACGGTCGAAACGGGGGTCCTGTTGATCGGGAGGGGTGTGGCGTACCACAAAAAGGACGGAACGGACTTGTGTTGGAGCGCTACGATCAAAACGGGGGTCCTGTTCACTGGGAGGGGTGTGGCGTACCGCAAAATGGGACTCCACAGAATACTGTTCATCTCCACCGTCGACCTCCTCCAACCTCCACTGTCAGTGTCAAAACCGGCGGATCTCGAGTAGGGGGTCCCGATCTGTGCGTCTTAGGCTGATGGTAACAGGAAGCAAGGGACACAATGTTTACCCAGGTTCGGGCCCTCTCGATGGAGGTAAAACCCCACTTCCTGCTTGATTAACATTGAAGATATGTGGAATACAAGAGTAGATCTACCACGAGATCGTAGAGGCTAAACCCTAAGAGCTAGCCTATGATGGTATGATTGTAAATGTGATCGGCCTTCTAAGGACCATGCTCTCCGGTTTATATAGACACCAGAGAGCTAGGGTTTACATGGAGTCAGTTACAAGGAAGGAAACATAATATCCGGATCACCAAGCTTGTCTACCACGCAAAGGAGAGTCCCATCCGGACACGAGCCAAAGTCTTGAGTCTTGTATCTTGACGCTTCTGTAGTCCAGACGATGAATATAGTCCGGCTGTCCGAATACCCCCTTATCCAGGACTCCCTCAATAGCCCCTGAACCAGGCTTCAATGACGATGAGTCTAGCATGCAGTCTTGTCTTTGGCATTGCAAGGCGGGTTCCTTCTCCGAATACTCCAATGTTCCCATCATGACGAATAGTGTCCGACATCTTCATCAACGTTGTACTCCTCAGCTTCAGTGCTTCAATAATGACCATTTGCCACCCTCAGTCCTTCGGGCTAACTGTCTATTTGAAGAGACGGGGATTCCCAGATCTAAACCTCACTCTCCCTCCTCGAGCAAGCATCCAACAGAGCGCCCAGAAAAAACAACCCTAACATGGCCGGTCATCGCAGCTCTTCTGCTCGCTCCCCTTGCCCCAAGCTGGGGAACTGGGAGAGTGTTCAGTTTCCCATAGCCATTTGGTAAAGTTACAAACCCAAGGGCTCCTCCCCCAGCGTTCATGGTCCCTGTCCGAGCCGGAGTGGCCACCTATAACGGCAAAAGAACAAGCGGAGAGATCCCCTAATCCATCTCCAGAGGAGCGGGTATGCTTAATTCCGCATGTGTTAAGGGGCATCGGGTTTCCTATTTACCCATTCCTTCGTGGCCTTCTGGAGTTCTACGGCCTCCAGTTGCACAACTTTACCCCAGCCTCCTTAGTACATATAGCAGGGTACGTCGCCCTTTGCGAGCTATTTCTAGGTTGCGAGGCTCATTTCAGACTGTGGAAGAAGCTGTTCTGCCTTGTCCCCCACAACCAGGGAGAATCCCTATGTCAAGTGGGCGGGGCCGAAATATGGCGTATCGCTGAGACCGGATACCTATCCGGTACTCCCAAGAAGGCACCAGATAACTGGACTTCAGAGTGGTTCTACATCGACGACGCTCCCCTTCCGGATCCAGTCCGGACAGGACTCCCCAAATTCAGTAACACCCCGCCAAGGGCATGTCTAAGCTGGCGCCCCCACGGCCCCCGAGAAGAGGATTCCAGGGAAGTACATTTCCTGATGAGTAGGATAAAGTTACTGGCCAAATCCGGACTGTCGATAGTCGAGGTGATGGCAATATGCATAATGCGGGGAGTGCGTCCGGGCCAATACCGGAGCAATCCCATGTGGCACTACAACGGGACAGATGATGCCACCCGCTGTGGCCGTAAGGGTCCGGACTCCCCTGCCGCACTGGCAAGGATACTGTTCGACCTGTACAAAGGAGAAGAGGAAGAATTCCTTCGTAACAAACCGCGAGATGGATTCTCCATGTACAACCCCCCAAACTGGGTAAGTCATCATTTATTTCCTCGCTTCACTTATTGTGGCGTACTTTGTAAAGTTACCTGCATTTTCTGAGCAGGAACTGAGGAGGGACGTGGAAGGAATCTCCAGCCCTTCCCCGCAGCCAGAGGACCCCAAAAGGGCCCTGGATCCGGGACTCGAAGAAGACCCAGATGCGGCCGTGGAGCTTGTCGACGGGATATTTTATCGGGCGAGCCGTGACGGTGCCCCGGTAGCTATCGTAGCTGATTATCCCGGACTGTGACCTTCATCGCGCATAAGCCAAGCCAAAAACTCAATCCTCCGAAGAGGATTCTTTCCTGGTGTCACACCTTATCCCTGACATGTCGCGCTTTTGCAGAAGCGACGTTTGGAGCGCAGGGCTGAGCCCCTAGGGACCCGTCAGCCACAGGCGTCCGGATTGGGTAGGCTCAAGAGGAAGGCGATTAGAACCGACACGCCTTTACAGAGGTAAGAAAACCACTTGTCATGTAATTTGTTGTCGTTTGAAGTATAACAGTGCCCTTGGCAGGAAGAGGAATATCTGGACAGTATCCGGAGATCCTGCCAACCACGCCTCCACCAGTCGGGCTCTAGGACCAACTCCGAGAGAGGAGGCGGACGTAGGGCCGACGCCATTTAGTCCTCCGGCAGAGGACGCAGACATGCTCTCTGCCACAAATTCGGAGGTAGAGAGCGCCATGCATCATCAGCATCGACGGGTCGTGCTTCGCAACAACATCTTTTCCGAAGAGGCATTTAATGCCTTCAATTTGGGAGACTCATACATCCGAGCTGCTCAAAGCGGACTCGCTCGGGCGACAGTCCAGTATACCAAAGATATACGGGTAAGAAAGCTTGATTAGCATATATATAGCAGTAGCCCCTGAGACTTGAAACGGTTGAAGCAACAGTTTTAAGTATCAATTCATGCGCAGGTTCTTGTAGATAAGAATGAGCAATTGTCTCGGGAGCTAGAGGAGTGCAAGACCCAACCGAGGGCCACAGTTGCCAAGCTAGAGGAATCCCAGAAGGCCTCATGTGGTAATATTTATCCGAATTTTATGAAAATGCACCAGTTGGCAACTAGCTAGTATGACGAATTTAACAGAAATTTCTGTAGACAACCCCGGAGTAAATCCAGAGGGCGGCGGGGATGACGAGTCGCATCTACAGAGGCAACTAAAGGCCGGTGAGCACATTCTGACGCAAGTGAAGCATGAGAAGAATATGCTCCAAGATGCCAATGTTCGGCTGGACGTGGAATTGAAAGACGTCCGCGCACAGCTGGCGGACTCCGTGAAGGAGAACAAAAGGCTTCACCGCGACATTTATCGTAAGTGCCTAAACGAACTGTAGTATAGTTCGGTGAGGAAGCATAGTGAAAAATTTATGTTTGCAGGAATGCTGACGGGTTGCCCTGAGGAGGAGATGCCCGCTTCCGCAGGTGATTTACTGAAGGACCTCTCACAACCGCACGAGCGAGCTCGGCAGGTGATGCAGGGCATTGCGCGGTCTTTGTGACCATCAAGCTCCCTGCCAAAAGGCATGGGGGGCTTGTGGACATGCTTCAGGGAGCACGGTAGCGCTTCTATTTGTGGAAGATATCCGCCTGCCGGCAAGGTGCAAGAGAAGCATGGGCGATGGTGAAGACGCGCTACACCAAGCTGGACCCAAACCATATGGCCGAAGTTGGACCGGCCGGGCCAGATGGGCAAGAAATCCCGGTGAGTCTGGTATATGACCAGGTGGCGCTGGTTGCAAAGTATTCTCAACAGGATTGTAGGTTAGATAGCCTGTTGGATGGTATAGAGGATGAATATAATCAGTCCAAATCACTATGTAATTCGATGGACATAAGTAGCCCCTAGCCGGATTAAAATCATTTGTCGTGGCGGACCTTTTCGCTTCAGCCCCCGGATCCTAAAGTCCGGGGTGTGTCCGAATACCCGCTTGGTTATATAAAACCGGAGTATGCGTGGAGACCAGGCATAGGGGTCATAAGTGCTTGAATAGACAAGTACCCAACTAGTTATGTTATATTGCATGGTTAGCAAGAAACATCTTCCAGGGAGAATAGTTCCGTTAAGGGTTCCTTTCCCTGGGTAACCATGTGTCAAGGCACATGTCCGGACTGCGAATCAAAGCGCATGATACGAAACTTCTGGGGATTAATGTTATAATAAACGAAGACATCTTTTGTTCACCGACCGAATATTCTCTTAAGGAAACTAGCTTTCGGCTTCACCCAGTCTGAGGTACACATCCGGCTCAACCGGCAATAACAATCGCAGAGGTGCTCCCCTTATGCCCTAGCCGAATTAACGGGAATGTAGGGCATAAACACAGGAGCCAGGCAACCCAGCTTGGCCACGTCTTAAGTCATATCGATGCATATAATGGTGAAGAAAAGGCGCACATGGAAAGAGAAACGCATGTGTGATGGGCAAAGAGCCCTGAAAGTAATTTATATTAAGCTTCCATATAGGAAGCCCCCAGGTAAAGTTTACACACATAGTGTGGCCGGAATAGTCCAGGAATCCGCACTGTATTGAATACTATGTGTGAAAGGGAAGGGATCGAGAAAGGAAAAAAAAGGAAAAGGGGGGGGGGAGCACAATTGAAAAAGGAGGGTTAAGGAGATGAACACTGAGTTTGGCGCTAGGCGTAGAATCTTCAGAGTCTGGCCGCGTTCCATAGGTTCGGCTCGAGTCTGTTATCGAATGCATTACGTAAGCGGTACGCTCCTCCGGTGAGAACTTTGTCGATGATGAAGGGGCCTTCCCACTTGGGTTTGAGCTTGTCCTTCTTCTTCTCCGGTAACCGTAGAACGAGTTCGCCAATATTATAAGTTTTGGCCCGCACTTCTCTGCTTTGGTATCGTCGAGCCTGTTGCTGATAGAATGCGGAACAAGCCTTAGCGACATCACGCTCCTCCTCCAGGGCATCCAAATTATCCTGCCGATCTAACTCAGCTTCCTTCTCTTCGTACATGCGTACACCTGGCGAATCATGTATTATGTCGCATGGTAGTACTGCTTCCGCGCCATACACCATAAAAAATGGTGTGTATCCGGTGGTGCGATTCGGTGTAGTTCGCAGCCCCCAGAGTACGGAGTCGAGCTCCTCGACCCAATGAGTATCCGACTCTGTCAAGGATCGCACTAGTCTGGGTTTGATGCCGCTCATGATGAGACCATTTGCCCTTTCAACCTGACCATTTGTTTGAGGGTGGTAGACGGAAGCATAGTCGAGCTTAATGCCCAGTTTGCTGCACCAAGCTTTCACTTCATCGGCTGTAAAATTTGACCCATTATCGGTGATGATATTGTGGGGGACACCGTATCGGTGTACGACCCCGAATATAAAGTCTATGACTGGTCCGGATTCGGCCGTTTTCACTGGTTTGGCTTCTATCCATTTGGTGAACTTGTCAACCATGACCAAGAGGTATTTTTTCTTATGGCTTCCCCCTTTAAGGGGTCCGACCATATCCAGCCCCCAGACCACGAAGGGCCAAGTTATGGGGATTGTTTGGAGAGCGGTAGGGGGCATATGACTCTGATTGGCGAAGAGTTGGCAACCGTCACAGTGTTGGACAAGGTCATGTGCGTTTGCTCGGGCCGTCGGCCAATAGAAACCTGTACGGAAGGCCTTGCTGACTAGTGCTCGAGCCGCAGCGTGGTGCCCGCCTAGTCCGGCATGGATCTCAGCCAAGAGCTGACGCCCTTCCTCTTCGGAGATGCACCTTTGGAGCACTCCGGTAGCACTTTTCTTATAGAGCTCTCCTTAAAGGACTTTGTAAGCTTTAGAACGCCGGACAATGCAGCGTGCTTCGTTTTGGTCTTCAGGGAGCTCCTGCCTATTTAGGTAGGCCAAGAAAGGCTCAGTCCACGGGGCGATGACAGCCATTATTTCGTGGGCTGACGATGTTTTTTCGGTGGTAGAACCTCCGACTATGTCTGATAGTTCGGAATCTGGGGATGTATTCGGATCCGTGCTGGTATTGCCGGATTCCCCTTACCATACCACGGATGGCTTGAACAGTCTTTCCAGGAATATGTTTGGTGGGACGGGGTCACGTTTGGCGCCGATGCGGGCAAGGACGTCTGCCGCTTGATTGTTTTCTCGAGCCACATGGTGGAATTCGAGCCCCTCGAACCGAGCTGACATTTTAAGGACGGCATTGCGATAGGACGCCATTTTCGGATCCTTGGCATCAAAGTCTCCATTTATTTGTGATATTGCGAGGTTTGAGTCTCCGTGCACTTCTAGGTGTTGAATGCCCATAGAGACTGCCATCCGAAGACCGTGCAACAGAGCCTCGTATTCATCTGCATTGTTGGAGTCTGTGTATAATATTTGGAGGACGTACTGGACCGTGTCTCCGGTGGGAGAGGTTAGGACGACGCCTGCTCCCAATCCGTCCAGCATTTTAGAGCCGTCGAAGTGCATGATCCAGTTAGAGTACGCGCCGTACTCTTTAGGGAGTTCGGCTTCCGTCCATTCGGCGACAAAGTCAGCTAATACTTGCGATTTGATAGCCCGCCGAGGCTTGTATGTTATGTCAAACGGAAGGAGCTCTATGGCCCATTTGGCAATCCGGCCCGTGGCATCGCGGTTATTTATTATGTCATTTAGCGGTACTTTGGAGGCCACTGTAATCGAACACTCTTGAAAGTAGTGCCGTAGCTTCCAGGATGACATGAAGACCGCGTATGCTATTTTTTGATAGTGTGGGTACCGGGCTTTGAATGGGGTGAGGACTGTGGATACGTAATAAACCAGCTTCTGTAGCGGGAATTTGTATCCGTCAACCTCTCGTTCGACAACGAGTACTAGGCTTACAACTTGATGTGTTGCAGCTATGTACAGCAGCATAGGTTCGCCGATAGTTGATGCTGTTAGGACTGGATTACTGGCAAATAAGGTCTTTATTTCATCTAGTCCAACCGCGGCTGCGTCCGTCCACACGAAGTGTTCGGTGCGCCGAAGAAGGCGATAAAGAGGCAATGCCTTTTCTCCTAATCTGGAGATAAAGCGGCTTAAAGCAGCCACGCATCCAGCTAGTTTCTGGATGTGTTTGAGGTCTGTTGGTATAGCCAACTGTGACAAAGCTCGGATTTTTGCCGGATTAGCTTCAATTCCTCTATTGGAAACGATGAAGCCTAGCAGTTTTCCAGAGGGTACGCCGAAAAAGCATTTCTCCGGGTTCAACTTGATGTCGTATGCTCGTAAGTTGTCGAACGTAAGCCTCAAGTCATCAATTAGGGTTTCGACGTGTCTTGTTTTTACGACTACGTTGTCCACGTATGCCTCCACTGTTTTGCCGATTTGCTTTTCCAGGCATGTTTGAATCATGCGTTAATAGGTTGCTCCGGCATTCTTAAGCCCAAACGGCATAGTGTTGAAGCAGAAAGGGCCATACAGCGTTATGAAAGCTGTTGCAGCTTGGTCGGATTCTGCCATCTTTATTTGATGGTATCTAGAGTATGCATCGAGGAAACACAGCGAGTCGTGTCCAGCTGTGGCATCGATGATTTGATCGATGCGAGGGAGGGGAAAGGGATCCTTGGGGCAAGCCTTGTTAAGGTCTTTGAACGATGCACAGGCGCCAGGATTTGTCCTTCTTTGGTACCATTACCAGGTTCGCCAGCCAATCTGGATGTTTGATATCTCTGATGAATCCAGCCTCAAGTAGATTGGCTAGCTCCTCCCCCATGGCTTGCCGTCTAGGATCCGAAAATCGCCTCAGGCTCTGTTTAACAGGTTTGTATCCCTTCAATATGTTGAGGCTGTGTTCGGGGATGCCCGGCATGTCCGATGGATGCTAGGCGAAGATATCCCAATTCTCGCGCAAGAAGTCGCGCAATGCGGCGTCCATAGCGGGGTTCAAATGTGTCTTGATGGAAGCTGTCTTTGTGGGGTCCGTTGGGTGGACTTGGAATTTGACTATCTCATCTGCAGGTTTGAATGAGGTGGACTTGGGTCGCTTGTCGAGTATCACGTCGTCCCTGTCCATGGTGGCGCGTAGCATGGTTAATTCTTCTGCCGCTAGGGCTTCGGATAATGCTTCCAAGGCCAGCGTTGCGGTTTTGTTTTTGGCGCGGAGTGCGACGTCCAGATCACTAGCTAGAGTGATGATTCCATTGGGTCCGGGCATTTTAAGCTTCATGTACCCGTAGTGGGGTATGGCTTGAAAGATCGCAAACGCGTCCCGCCCTAGAAGAGCGTGGTATCCGCTGTTGAAAGGAGCCACTTGGAAGGAAATTTCTTCGGACCTGTAATTCTCTGGGGTACCGAATACCAGATCGTGTGTGATTTTTCCCGCACACCGTGCCTCCCGACTAGGGATGATTCCCCTGAAGGTCGTGCCACTTTGTTCAATGCGGCTTTTGTCAACCTCCATCTTCTTGAGTGTTTCTTCATAGATTAGGTTTAATCCGCTTCCGCCGTCCATGAGTACTTTAGTGAGCTGAAAGCCATTCACTATTGGGCTGAGGACCAGGGCGGCTGGCGCCCGGAAGGACTGGAATTGGGGTTCGTCACTGGCATTGAAGGTTATAGTAGTGTCGTTCCACGGGTTTACCTTTGCCACATGGCAAATTTCAGTGGAGCTTCGATGCGCTCGCTTGCGCCTATTGTTTGAGGCGAAGGTCTCGAAGTCCGTCAGCACCGTATTGTGTTCCTTGGCGGGATGTGGTTCTGCTTCATGGCTCTCGAGGAGATCCTCGCCACTCTTAGCTACCTGCCGAAGTATCCAACATGCTCTGAGGCTATGGGTCGGTGTTGCATCCGGCGTGCTGTGAAGCTTACACGACCCGTTGAGCCATTCCTCTAGTACGGTTCCACGCCCTGGGGCGGGTTTTGGTTTCTTGGGAATTGAGTTGGTCGACTTACGAGAGTTCGACCGTTTAGTTCGGACAAAGGTTCCGGTGAGGGCCGCACTATCCCAAAATTCTGTTTGGGTTTTCCAGGCACTTTCCATTGCATAGTACTTTTGTACTATGGTTGCTAAGTCTGTAAAATGCACTATGTCATGGCGACTTATAGCATTAAGGAGTCCTTTGTTCGCGCAGTTCCTGAAGAAAAGAAAGACTATGTCCTCCTCGGGGCAGTCCTTGACTTTATTAAGAGCAAGGAGGAATCTGGCCCAGTAACGATGTACCGTCTCCTGGGGTTCCTGCCGGACACGGGAGAGACGGATCAAGTCCGAGCGGGCGTCGTTGGCTGAATCCGGATTTTGATCCGACCTGACGCTCGGGGGCACGGGAAGTGCCGAGCCTGACAGTTCGGGATCTGGAGTATTACCTAATCCCCTTGGCCCAACGCCCGATTCTAAGTCCGGGACCTGGGACACGTATTCCTTTGGGTGGGTGTTTGGCTCACTGAGTTCGGTGATCCGGACATAATTCATCCTCAAAGTTGAGGAGCAACCCACGTGTGGTTCCTCCACTACCGCTATCTCATGGGTGGCCGGCGGGGATCTAATGTCCCTCTGGTCGGGTTTAAGCCCAATCCGGTCGTAGTTCATAGCGACTCCCAAAGCGGCGATGCGATCCAAGAGCTCATTAAGAGAGGAGAGCTCCATTGGATCCTGATACGTCCATTTTGCATCATGCTTCTATATCGCTATTTATTGCATTATGGGCTGTTACTTCACATTATGTCACAATATTTATGGCTATTCTTTCTTATTTTACAAGGTTTACATGAAGAGGGAGAATGCCGGCAGCTGGAACTCTGGGCTGGAAAAGGAGCAAATATTGGAGGCCTATTTTGCGCAACTCCAAAAGTCCCGAAACTCCATGGAATGTCTTAAAATAAAAAAAGAAAAATCGGCGCCAAATAAGAAGGCCAGGGGGCCCACACCCTGCTCACGAGGGTGGGGGGCGCGCCCCCTACCTCGTGGGCCCCCCTGGTGGCTCTCCGATGCCCGTCTTCTCCTATATGAAGTCTTTCGATGAGAAAAAAATCGCAGGCAACCTTTCGGGACGAGACTCTGCCGCCACGAGGCGGAACCTTGGCGGAACCAATCTAGGGCTCCAGCAGAGCTGTTCTGCCGGGGACACTTCCCTCCGGGAGGGGGAAATCATCACCATCGTCATCACCAACGCTCCTCTCATCGGGAGAGGGCAATCTCCATCAACATCTTCACCAGCACCATCTCATCTCCAAACCCTAGTTCATCTCTTGTATCCAATTCTTGTCTCCAAGTCCGAGATTGGTGCTAGTAGGTTGCTAGTAGTGTTGATTACTCCTTGTAGTTGATGCTAGTTGGTTTATTTGGTGGAAGATCATATGTTCAGATCCTATATGCACATTATTACCCCTCTGATTATGAACATGAATATGCTTTGTGAGTAGTTACGTTTGTTCCCGAGGACAAGGGAGAAGTCTTGCTATTAGTAGTCATGTGAATTTGGTATTCGTTCGATATTTTGATAAGATGTATGTTGTCTAACCTCTAGTGGTGTTATGTGAACGTCGACTACATAACACTTCACCATTATTTGGTCCTATAGGAAGGCATTGGGAAGTAATAAGTAGATGATGTGTTGCTAGAGTGACAGAAGCTTAAACCCTAGTTTATGCGTTGCTTCGTAAGGGGCTGATTTGGATCCATATGTCTCATGCTATGGTTAGGTTTACCTTAATACTTTTGTTGTAGTTGCGGATGCTTGCAATAGAGGTTAATCATAAGTGGGATGCTTGTTCAAGTAAGAACAGCACCCAAGCACCGGTCCACCCACATATCAAATTATCAAAGTACCGAACGCGAATCATATGAGCGTGATGAAAACTAGCTTGACGATATTACCATGTGTCCTCGGGAGCGCTTTTCCTATTATAAGAGTTTGTTCAGGCTTGTCCTTTGCTACAGAAAGGATTGGGCCACCTTGCTGCACTTTATTTACTTTTGTTACTTGTTGCTCGCTACACTTTATCTTATCACAAAACTATCTGTTACCACTTATTTTAGTACTTGCAGAGAATACCTTGCTGAAAACCGCTTATCATTTCCTTCTGCTCCTCGTTGGGTTCGACACTCTTACTTATTGAAAGGACTATGATAGAACCCCTATACTTGTGGGTCATCAAGACTCTTTTCTGGCGCCGTTGCCGGGGAGTGAAGCGCCTTTGGTAGGTGGAATTTGGTAAGGAAAAAATTTATATAGTGTGCTGAAATTTTCTGTCACTGGTTATTATGGAAAGTAATTGTCTGAGGGGCTTGTTCGGGGTATCTTCACCCCGTCCCGTAGAGCAAAGACTTGCTCCTCAACCTACTCAACCTACTGAACCTATTGAAAATGAAACTCCTTTTGAGGTTCCTTCGGGTTCGATGGAAAAACTGCTAGCTAACACTTTTACAGGAGATGGAACAAAACATCCTGATGAACATCTACACTATGTGGATGATGTTTGTGGACTATTTAAGCTTGCAGGTATACCCGATGATGTTGTTAAGAAGAAGGCCTTCCCTTTATCTTTGAAGGGAGACGCATTGGAATGGTACAGGCTATGTGATGATATGAGATCATGGAACTATAAAAGATTGAAATTGGAATTTCATCAAAAGTATTACCCTATGCATCTTGTTCATCGTGATCGCAATTATATATATAATTTTTGTCCTCGCGAAGGAGAAAGCATCGCTCAAGCTTGGGGGAGGCTTAAATCAATGTTATATTCATGCCCCAATCATGAGCTCGCAAGAGAAGTGATTATGCAAAAAAATTATGCTCGGCTTTCTGAAAACAATCGCACCATGCTCGATACTTCTTGTGCTGGCTCTTTTATGATGAAGACTATTGAATTCAGATGGAATTTATTGGATAGAATCAAACGCAACTCTGAAGATTGGGACCTCGACGAAGGTAAGGAGTCAGGTATGATACCTCAGTTTGATTGTGTTAAATCTTTTATGGATACCGATATTTTCCGAAAGTTTAGCACTAAATATGGACTTGACTCTAAGATAGTAGCTTCTTTCTGTGAATCTTTTGCTACTTATGTTGATCTCCTCAAGTAGAAGTGGTTTAAATATCACCCTCCCATAGAAGTAAAAGTAGTTGCACCTATTAAAGTTGAAGAAAAGACTGGCACGTATAATGATCCTATTGTTCCCACTTCTTATGTTGAGAAACACCTTTCCCTGTTAGAATGAAGGATCATGCTAAAGCTTCAACTGTTGTTTGTAAAAGAAATATTAGAACTTATACCCCTCCTGAGCAAGTCAAAGTAGAACCCAATATTGCTATTGTTAAAGATCTATTGTCTGATAATATTGATGGGCATGTTATTCAATTCTGTGGTGAAGCTGCCAGAATTGCTAAGCCTTGTGAGAGAGATAAACATAGACCTGTGGTAGGTGTGCCTGTTATTTCTGTTAAAATAGGAGATCATTGTTATCATGGCTTATGTGATATGGGTGCTAGTGCTAGTGTAATACCCATTGGTTTATACAGAGAAATTATGCATGATATTGCACCTGCTGAGTTAGAAGAAATTGATGTTACAATTAAACTTGCCAATAGAGATACTATTTCACAAGTGGGAATTGTTAGAGATGTTGAAGTCTTGTGTGGGAAAACCAAATATCCCGCTGATTTTCTTGTTCTTGGTTCTCCACAAGATTGCTTTTGTCCCATTATATTTGGTAGACCATTCTTGAATATTGTTAATGCTATGATAGACTGCAAAAACAATGTTGTTACTGTTGGCTTGGATGATATGATTCATGAGTTTAATTTTTCTAAATTTAGTAAACAACACCATGAGGAAGAATTGCCTAGTAAGGATGAAATTATTGGTCTTGCTTCTATTGCTGTAACTCCTAGTGATCCTTTAGAACACTATTTGTTAGACCATGAAAACGATATGTTCATGAATGAAAGAAGGGAAATAGATGAAGTATTCTTTAAACAGGAACCTATTCTGCAACACAATTTTCCTGTTGAAATTCTAGGGGATCCTCCTCCACCCAAGGGTGATCCCGTGTTTGAGCTTAAACCGTTGCCTGATAATCTTAAATATGCTTATCTTGATGAAAAGAAAATATATCCTGTTATTATTAGTGCTAACCTTTCAGAGCATGAGGAAGAAAGATTATTGAAAACTCTGAAGAAGCATCGTGCTACTATTGGATATACTCTGGATGATCTTAAGGGCATCAGTCCCACTCTATGTCAACATAAAATAAATTTGGAAGCTGATGCAAAACCAGTTTGTGATCCTCAACGACATTTGAATCCTAAAATGAAAGAAGTGGTAAGAAAAGAAATACTCAAGCTTCTGGAGGCAGGTATAATTTATCCCGTTGCTGATAGTTAGTGGGTAAGTCTTGTCCATTGTGTCCCTAAGAAGGGAGGTATTACTGTTGTCCCTAATGATAAAGATGAATTGATTCCGCAAAGAATCATCACAGGTTATAGGATGGTAATTGATTTCCGTAAATTAAATAAGGCTACTAAGAAAGATCATTACCCCTTACCTTTTATTGATCAAATGCTAGAAAGATTATGCAAACATACACACTATTGCTTTCTAGATGGTTATTCCGGTTTTTCTCAAATACCTGTGTCGGCTAAAGATCAATCAAAGACTACTTTTACTTGCCCTTTTGGTACTTTTGCTTATAGACGTATGCCTTTTGGTTTATGTAATGCACCTGCTACTTTTCAAAGATGCATGATGGCTATATTCTCTGACTTTTGAGAGAAAATTTGTGAGGTTTTCATGGATGACTTTTCCGTCTATGGTTCCTCTTTTGATGATTGCTTGAGCAATCTTGCTCGAGTTTTGCAGAGATGTGAAGAAACTAATCTTGTCTTGAATTGGGAAATGTGCCACTTTATGGTTAATGAGGGTATTGTCTTGGGGCTCAAAGTTTCTGAAAGAGGTATTGAAGTTGATAAAGCCAAGGTTGATGCTATTGAAAAAATGCCATGTCCCAAGGACATCAAAGGTATAAGAAGTTTCCTTGGTCACGCCGAATTTTATAGGAGGTTCATTAAGGACTTCTCAAAAATCTCTCGGCCTCTGACTAATTTATTACAAAAAGATGTACCATTTGTCTTTGATGATGATTGTGTTAAAGCATTTGAAATACTTAAGAAGGCATTAGTCTCTGCACCTGTTGTTCAGCCACCTGATTGGAATTTACCCTTTGAAATTATGTGTGATGCTAGTGATTATGCTGTAGGTGCTGTTCTAGGGCAAAGAGTTGATAAGAAATTAAATGTTATCCGTTATGCCAGTAAGACTCTAGATAGTGCTCAAAGAAATTATGCTACTACCGAAAAGGAACTTTTAGCAGTCGTGTTTGCTTGTGATAAATTTAGACCTTATATTGTTGATTCCAAAGTTACTATTCACACTGATCATGCTGCTATTAAATATCTTATGGAAAAGAAAGATGCAAAACCTAGACTCATTAGATGGGTTCTCCTGCTGCAAGAATTTGATTTACATATTGTTGATAGAAAGGGAGCTGAGAACCCCGTTGCAGACAACTTGTCTAGGTTAGAGAATGTTCTTGATGACCCACTACCTATTGATGATAGCTTTCCTGATGAATAATTAAATGTCATAAGCACTTCTTGTAGCACTCCATGGTATGCTGATTATGTTAATTATATTGTTGCTAAATCTATACCACCTAGCTTCACATACCAACAAAAGAGAAAGTTTTTCTATGACTTGCGACATTACTTTTGGGATGACCCACATCTTTATAAAGAAGGAGTAGATGGTGTTATTAGACGTTGTGTACCTGAGCATGAACAGGAACAGATTCTACGCAAGTGTCACTCCGAAGCTTATGGAGGACACCACGCTGGAGATAGAACTGCACATAAGGTATTGCAATCCAGTTTTTATTGGCCTACTCTCTTCAAGGATGCTCGTAAGTTTGTTTTGTCTTGCGATGAATGTCAAAGAATTGGTAATATTAGTAGACGTCAAGAAATGCCTATGAATTATTCACTTGTTATTGAACCATTTGATGTTTGGGGCTTTGATTATATGGGACCTTTTCCTGCCTCTAATGGATATACTCATATTTTAGTTGTTGTTGATTACGTTACTAAGTGGGTAGAAGCTATTCCAACTAGTAGTGCTGATCATAACACCTCTATTAAAATGCTTAAGGACGTTATTTTTCCGAGGTTTGGAGTCCCTAGATATCTTATGACTGATGGTGGTTCACACTTTATTCATGGTGCTTTCCATAAGATGCTTGCTAAATACGACGTTAATCATAGAATTTCATCTCCATATCACCCGCAGTCTAGTGGTCAAGTAGAGTTGAGCAACAGAGAGCTGAAATTAATTTTGCAAAAGACTGTGAATAGGTCTAGAAAGAATTGGTCCAAGAAACTGGCTGACGCATTATGGGCCTATAGAACTGAATACAAGAATCCTATGGGTATGTCTCCGTATAAAATGGTTTACGGAAAAGCTTGTCACTTACCTCTCGAATTAGAACATAAGGCATACTGGGCTATTAAAGAGCTCAACTATGATTTCAAACTTGCCGGTGAGAAGAGGTTATTTGATATTAGCTCTCTTGATGAATGGAGAACCCAAGCTTATGAAAATGCCAAGTTGTTTAAAGAAAAAGTCAAAAGATGGCATGACAAAAGGATGCAAAAGCGTGAGTTTAATGTAGGTGATTATGTATTGCTATACAACTCTCGTTTAAGATTTTTTGCAAGAAAACTTCTCCCCAAATGGGAAGGTCCCTACGTTATTGAGGAGGTCTATCGTTCCGGTGCCATAAAAATCAACAACTTTGCATGCACAAATCCGAAGGTGGTAAACGGTCAAAGGATTAAACACTATATTTCAGGTAATCCATAAATGTTGAAATTAATATTATTGAAACCATAACCCCAGAGGAATACATAAAGGACACTTTCCAGCATGTTTCAGACTCCAAAAAGGAATAGGTATGTGTTACGGTAAGTAAACCGATTCCAAAACAATTTTTAAGGCAATATTTCTCCGTTTTGGAATATTTAGAAAAATAGAAAAATAAGTAGCAGTTCATGGAGGACACTAGGCCTCCACGAGGGTGGAGGGCGTGCCCTACCCCCTGGGCGTGCCCCCCTACCTCGTGAGCAACTCGTGTGCCCTGCGGACTCCGTTTCCTTGAACGATACGTATTTTGATCGGTAAAAATTCATTATATATACTCCCGAAGGTTTTGACTCTCGTATCACGCAAATATCCCATGTTCTTGTTTCGAGCTGTTTTTCTGATAGGTCTAGATCATCATGACGACCCTAAGTGCTTCCAAGGACAAGTTGCTCGAGAAGGTGATCAACCCTTACCTCGCGGAGGTGCTGCGACACCCTCAAACCATTGAGATGCGTGATGGGTTGCTGCACATCCGCGATGTTGAGGGACCAAAGGGAATCGGAAGCGTGGAGTCAAGGTTCGAAGCAATGGAGCAACAAGTTTTCAAGTGCCAGGGGATGGTGGAGCGTGGAATCAACGCTACCCACAAGATGCTCGCGGAGTTCACCAACAACTATGAGCCGGATGCCAAGAAGACCGAGGAAGCCATCTTCAAGCTACATGAGAAGATCGAGCACCTCCAAGCCCAAATCTATGATCTGCAAAACCAAAACTGTGAGTATGAATATAGATTCAAAAGGATGAGTTTGGCTGCAGATTTGAGGATCCCGGAGACTCGATCATCCTTCTATGATGGTGAGCCTATGCCATGGAAGGTGGATGACAAGCTTGCATCATCAACAACACCTTCACCACCTCCGAAGATATAATCACAGGGGTATGGGCACTCCCCTTGGCAACTTCCAAGCTTGGGGGAGGTGCCCTGGTATCGTATCACCATCACAACTCCTATCTTTACCGTTTTTCTTAGTTCAATCTATTTAGTAGTATCTTGATTTAGTAGAATAAAGTTATGGCATGATCTAGTTTTGAGTTTTGCTTTATGATCCTTCTTTGTAATCGAGTCCATGAGCTATATAATAAAGATTAGTGTTGAGTTAAGGGCTTGAGTGTTTTGCCATGATCTTGGGTGATTAGAAGAAAAAGAATAAAAAGAATCAAAGAGTTCATATTGATCTTAGTGAAAGTAATGACTTCACATAGAAAGAGTATGATAATTAAAAGTTGTTGGGAGTCAGCATATATAGCTTTGGTCATCGTTGCAATTAATAGGAAGTAATAAGGAAAGAGAGGTTTCACATATAGATATATTATCATTGACATCTTTTATGACTGGGAGCACTCAATAAAATATGACATGCTAAAGAGTTGATGTTGGACAAGGAAGACAACATAATGAGTTATGTTTTCTTACATCTGAGATAAAGTATGTTGTCATGGATCCTCTAAAGTGTTGAGCTTGCCTTTCCCCTCATGCTAGCCAAATTCTCAGCACCAAGTAGAAATACTACTTGTGCTTCCAAATACCCTTAAACCAGTTTTGCCATGAGAGTCCACCATATCTACCTATGGATTGAGTAAGATCCTTCAAGTAAGTTGTCATCGGTGCAAGCAATAAAAATTGCTCTCTAAATATGCATGATTTATTAATGCAGAGAAATAAGCTTTGTACGAACTTGTTGTGGACGCAATAAAAGCGACAGACTGCATAATAAAGGTTCACATACAAGGGGCAATATAAAGTGACGTTCTTTTGCATTAAGATTTTGTGCATCAACCCTAAACGCGCACGACAACCTCTGCTTCCCTCTGCGAAGGGCCTATCTTTTATTATTATCTTCTACCTTATGCAAGAGTCACGGTGATCTTCACCTCTCCTTTTTCATTTTATCCTTTGGCAATCTCAGCACATTGGAAAGAACATGATATATATATCTAATTGGATGTGGGGGAGCATGAATTATTACTGTTGACATTACCCTTGAGGTAAAAGGTTGTGGGGCAAAACTATAAGCCCCTATCTTTCTCTGTGTCTGATTAAAACTCCGTAACCACAAGTATCGCGTGAGTGCTAGCAATTATGAAGGACTAAGTGATAGTTGAGTATGTGGACTTGCTTTTTAAGCTTTGACATAGACTCTTTATGATGTTATGATAAATTGCAATTGCTTCAATGACTGAGGTCATAATTTGTTGGTGCTCAACAAGGCTTCTGATTCATGCTTTTTGCTTTGTGAACTGATCATCACTTGAACATAAGTAATCATATGACAAAATCTTTATATGTTGTTGTTATGAAAATAATCATGATGCCTTCATGTCCGTATTTTATTTTTATCGACGCCTCTACCTCTAAACATGAGGACATAATTATTGTTATCGGCCTTTCGCTTGAGGACAAGCAAGGTCTAAGCTTGGGGGAGTTGATACGTCCATTTTGCGTCATGCTTCTATATCGATATTTATTGCATTATGGGCTGTTACTTCACGTTATGTCACAATATTTATGGATATTCTCTCTTATTTTACAAGGTTTACATGAAGAGGGAGAATGCCGGCAGCTGGAATTCTGGGCTAGAAAAGGAGCAAATATTGGAGGCCTATTCTGCGCAACTCCAAAAGTCCTGAAACTCCACAGAATGTCTTAAAATAAATAAAGAAAAATCATCGCCAAAGATGAAGGCTAGGGGGCCCACACCCTGCTTGCGAGGGTGGGGGGCGCGCCCCCCTGGGCGCGCCCCCCTACCTCGTGGGCCCCCTCGTGGCTCTATGATGCCCGTCTTCTCCTACATGAAGTCTTTCGATGACAAAAAAATCGCAGGCAACCTTTCGGGACGAGACTCCACCGCCACGAGGCGGAACCTTGGCGGAACCAATCTAGGGCTCCGGCAGAGCTGTTCCGCGGGGGACACTTCCCTCCGGGAGGGGGAAATCATCACCATCGTCATCACCAACGCTCCTCTCATCGGGAGAGGGCAATCTCCATCAACATCTTCACCAGCACCATCTCATCTCCAAACCCTAGTTCATCTCTTGTATCCAATTCTTGTCTCCAAGTCCGGGATTGGTGCTAGTAGGTTGCTAGTAGTGTTGATTACTCCTTGTAGTTGATGCTAGTTGGTTTATTTGGTGGAAGATCATATGTTCAGATCCTATATGCACATTATTACCCCTCTGATTATGAACATGAATATGCTTTGTGAGTAGTTATGTTTGTTCCTGAGGACAAGGGAGAAGTCTTGCTATTAGTAGTCATGTGAATTTGGTATTCGTTCGATATTTTGATAAGATGTATGTTGTCTAACCTCTAGTGGTGTTATGTGAATGTCGACTACATAACACTTCACCATTATTTGGGCCTAGAGGAAGGCATTGGGAAGTAATAAGTAGATGATGGGTTTCTAGAGTGACAGAAGCTTAAACCCTAGTTTATGCGTTGCTTCGTAAGGGGTTGATTTGGATCCATATGTCTCATGCTATGGTTAGGTTTACCTTAATACTTTTGCTGTAGTTGCGGATGCTTGCAATAGATGTTAATCATAAGTGGGATGCTTTTTCAAGTAAGAACAACACCCAAGCACCGGTCCACCCACATATCAAATTATCAAAGTACCGAACGCGAATCATATGAGCGTGATGAAAACTAGCTTGACGATATTCCCATGTGTCCTCGGGAGCGCTTTTCCTATTATAAGAGTTTGTTCAGGCTTGTCCTTTGCTACAAAAAGGATTGGGCCACCTTGCTGCACTTTATTTACTTTTGTTACTTGTTGCTCGCTACACTTTATCTTATCACAAAACTATCTGTTACCACTTATTTCAGTACCTGCAGAGAATACCTTGCTGAAAACTGCTTATCATTTCCTTCTGCTCCTCGTTGGGTTCGACACTCTTACTTATCGAAAGGACTACGATAGATCCCCTATACTTGTGGGTCATCAGATCCATCTGTTCGGCAAGCTCCGAATCAATGCGAAGGTTATGCATGATGACCCGAGAGGCCATCGTCGGTGCGACAGCCGATGGGGCGGTCATAACAAAGCCGCCAAGTCAGAGAGTCTGGCCTATAGCCAGCGCTCCCCCACAGGTGATGTCGTCCCCGACAACGAGACAAGCCATCGAGCCTTTGCAGTGATGACACAGAGGAACTCTCAATGAAAGCACCAATGTCGGTCTCAAAACCGGTGGATCTCGGGTAGGGGTCCCGATCTGTGCGTCTTAGGCTGATGGTAACAGGAAGCAAGGGAGACAATGTTTACCCAGGTTCGGGCCCTCTCGATGGAGGTAAAATCCTACTTCCTGCTTGATTAATATTGAAGATATGTGGAATACAAGAGTAGACCTACCATGAGATTGTAGAGGCTAAACCCTAAGAGCTAGCCTATGATGGTATGATTGTAAATGTGATCGGCCTTGTAAGGACCATGCTCTCCGGTTTATATAGACACCGGAGAGCTAGCGTTTACATGGAGTCGGTCACAAGGAAGGAAACATAATATCCGGATCGCCAAGCTTGTCTACCACGCAAAGGAGAGTCCCATCCAGACATGAGCCGAAGTCTTGAGTCTTGTATCTTGACGCTTCTATAGTCCGGACGATGAATATAGTCCACCTGTCTGGATACCCCCTTATCCAGGACTCCCTCATCCACGGGCTACTGTCGACCTCCTCTAGCCTCCACGGGCTCCTGTTCATCCAGTCTCCACCGCGCGGTACTCCATCGGCTACTATTGAACCACCCCTCCACCATCTACTGTTCATCCAGCCCTCCACCATCTACTGTTCATCCAGCCCTCCACACCACGGGGTCCTGTTCAACAACCCCTCCAGGGCCACCCCTCCACCGTCTACTGTTCATCCAGCCCTCCACACCACGGGGTCCTGTTCATCCAGAGGCAACACCACCGCTCACTGTTCATCCAAACCCCCCCTCCCCACAACGCTCACTGTTCATCCAATCGATCGGCTTCAGTTAGCAGCAGTAGTGAAGGAATCGCTCCATCGGGTTCAGTTAACAGCCATCGATTGATCACTCGGGTTCAGTAACGCGTAGCCTGCAGTGCAATCGCTCGGGTTCAGTCAGAGCCCAACGCCTCGCTCGGTTTCAGTTAGAGCCAACGCCTCGCATGTGTACGAGAGAAACGCGCATCACTCGGCCCCGACCTCCCACCGTAACCGGCAACTCCCCGAAATTTTCCTCCCCCTTGCTTCTACCATGATTTTTTCCGTCATGGACGGCCCAAAGAATGTAATGCAGCTGCGTCTCTGGCCCGCCCAGGATGAAAAGCCCATTTTCTGTCATGATTTTTTGTCATAGAAGTAGGAGCCCACCACATCTATGATGATACCAGGTTTTGTCACACTTATCATCATAGAAGTTTCATATGTATGACAGAAAAGAATTTCGTTCGGACCAAAATGTCACGGATGTGTCTTTTTTTTGTAGCGCTACTAATAGCAAGACTTCACCCATGTCCTCAGGAACAAACGTAACTACTCACAGAGCATATTCATGTTCATGATCAGAGGAGTATTAATATGCATTAAGGATCTGAACATATGATCTTCCACCAAGTAAACCAATTAGCATCAACTGCAAGGAGTAATCAACACTACTAGCAACCCACAGGTACCAATTTGTGGTTTTGATACAAGTTTGGATACAAGAGATGAACTAGGGTTTTGAGAGGAGATGGTGCTGGTGAAGATGTTGATGGAGATTGACCCCCTCCCGATGAGAGGATTGTTGGTGATGATTTCCCCCTCCCGGAGGGAAGTTTCCCCAGCAGAACAGCTCCGTTGGAGCCCTAGATTGGTTCCGCCAAGGTTCCTCCTCGTGGCGGCGGAGTTTCGTCCTGTAAGCTTGCTTCTGATTTTTTTTCCAGGGTAAAAGCCTTCATATAGCAAAAGATGGGCACCGGAGGGCCACCAGGGGGCCCAGGAGATAGGGGGTGATCCCAATAGGGGGGGCGCCCCCACCCTCCTAGCCAGGTGTGGGCCCCATCTGGTATTTTCTTCGCTCAATAATTCTTATTAATTCCAAAAGTGACTTCCGTGGAGTTTCAGGATTTTTGGAGCTGTGCAGAGTAGGTTTCCAATATTTGCTCCTTTTCCAGCCAGAATTCCAGCTGTCGGCATTCTCCCTCTTCATGATAAACCTTGTAAAATAAGAGAGAATAGCCATAAATATTGTGAAAAAATGTGTAATAACAACCCATAATGCAATAAATATCAATATAAAAGCATGATGCAAAATGGACGTATCAACTCCCCCAAGCTTAGACCTCGTTTGTCCTCAAGCGGAAGCCGAAATCGAAAAATATGTCGACATGTTTAGAGATAGAGGTGTCGATAAAAATAAAATATGGACATGAGGGCATCATGATCATTCTTGTAACAGCAACATATAAGGATTTTGTCATATGATTTCGTATGCTCAAGTAACAATCAATTCACAATGTCCAGTATGGTTAAGAAACTTCATTGGGAACTAACAAACTATAATCTCAGTCATTGAAGCAATCGCAATTTATTGTAACATCGAAAAGAGTCAAGAATAGAGCTTTTCAGCAAGTCCACATACTCAACTATCATATAGTCTTCTACAATTGCTAACACTCATGCAATACTTATGGTTATGGAGTTTTAATCGGACACTGAGAAAGATAGGGGCTTATAGTTTCGCCTCCCAACGTATTCACCTTTGGGTGATGTCAACAATAATTATTCATGCTAACTTACATCCAATTGGATATATGTATCAGGATCTTTCCAACATGAGGTGCTTGCCAACAGATAAAATGAAAAAGGGAAAGGTGAAGATCACCTTGACTCTTGCATAAAGTAAAGACATAAAGTAAAAGATAGGCCCTTCGTAGAGGGAAGCAGAGGTTGTCATGTGCTTTTAAGGTTGGATGCACAAAATCTTAATGCAAAAGAACGTCACTTTATATTGCCACTTGTGATATGAACCTTTCTTATGCAGTCCGTTGCTTTTATTACTTCCGTATCACTCGATCGTATAAAGCTTATTTTCTCCGCACTAATAAGTCATACATATTTAGAGAGCAATTTTTATTGCTTGCAACATGACAACTTACTTGAAGGATCTCACTCAATCCATAGGTAGGTATGGTGGACTCTCATGCCAAAACTGGGTTTAAGGATATTTGGAAGCACAAGTAGTATTTCTACTTGGTGCAAGGAATTTTGGCTAGAATGAGGGGGAAAGACAAGCTCAACATGTTGGGAAGATCCGTAACAATATACTTTAACTGAGATGTGAGAAAACATAAACCATTACGTTGTCTTCCTTGTCCAATATCAACTCTTTAGCATGTCATACTTAATGAGTGCTCACAATCATAAAAGATGTCCAAGATAGTATATTTATATGTGAAAACCTCTCCTTCCTTATTACTTCCTATTAATTGCAACGATGACCAAAACTACGTTTGTCAACTCTCAACAACTTTTATGCCTCATACTCTTTATATGTGAAGTCATTACTATCCATAAGACCAATATGAACTCTTTTATTTCTTTTTATTCTTTCTACTTTCTCAAGATCATAGCAAGATAGCAAAGCCCTTGACCCAACACTAATGTTTATAATAGATAGCTCACGGACTTGATTACGTAGAGAGATCACAAAGCAAAACTCAAAACTAATTCATACCAAAGCTTTAATCTACTAGATCAAGATACTACTAAAAAAGGATCGAACTAAGAAAAACGGTAAAGATAGGAGTGTGATGGTGATACGATACCGGGGCACCTCCCCCAAGCTTGGCAGTTGCCAAGGGGAGTGCCCATACCCATGTGATTATGTCCTCGGAGGTGATGGAGGTGGTGGTGATGATGGTGGATAATCGCACATTGAGCGTAAAAGCTCCTCCAACTTGCGGATAATGCCCTTGAGTCCGACAATATGATCCTTCAACAAAATATTTTCCTGTGTGAGATACTTGTTTTGTATGCGAGCTAACTCAATCATCTTGAAAGCTTCAATCTCAGTCGGAGTAAAGAGGTTAGGTAGAGGTTGAGGGATGTTTTCTTCTTCTGCCGCCGGAGCTTGATCCTCCATTGCCTTCTTGATCCCTTCATCCTTGTTGATCTCCTCCGGTTCTTCTCTTTTCAGCTCTATCTTCAATAGCCAAGCATCCTTGTCTTCATTGTTGGAGGAGGGCGAGGTCATGATGCTCTAGATCTGTCAGAAAAATAGCTCGAAACGAAAATAGGAGATATTTGCATGATACGATGGTCAAAACCTTTGGGAGATTATATAATGAATTTTTACCGACCCAAAGAAGTAACGTGCAAGAAAATGGAGTCCGGGAGGCACACGAGGTGCCCACGAGACAGGGGGGCGCTCCCAGTAGGGGGGGGGACGCCCTCCACTCTCGTGGAGGCCTCGTGTCCTTCCCGTATTACTTCTTGCTTTCTAAAATTATTAAATATTCCAAAACGGAGGAAAATTGCCATTATAATTGTTTTGGAGTCGGTTTACTTACCGTACCACATACCTATTCCTTTTCGGAGTCTGAAACATTCTGGAAAGTATCCCTTATGTACTCCTCCAGGGTTACGGTCTCAGTAATATTAGTTTCAACATTGATAGGATTACCTGAGATATAATGTTTGATTCTTTGACCATTCACCACCCTCGGACTTGTGCCTTCGAAATTGTTGATTTTTATGGCACCGGAATGATAGACCTCCTAGATAATGTAAGGACCTTCCCATTTAGAGAGAAGTTTTCCTGCAAAAAATCTTAAACGAGAGTTGAATAGCAACACATAATCACCTACGTTAAACGCAAGCTTTTGTATCCTTTTGTCATGCCATCTTTTAACTTTTTCTTTGAACAGTTTGGCATTTTCATAGGCTTGGGTTATCCATTCATCAAGAGAGCTAATATCAAATAACATCTTCTCTCCGGCAAGTTTGAAGTCATAATTGATCTCTTTAATAGCCCAATATGCTTTATGTTCAAGTTCAAGAGGTAAGTGACATGCTTTTCCATAAACCATCTTATACGGAGACAAACCCATAGGATTTTTATATGCAGTTCTATAGGCCCATAATGCATCATCAAGTTTCTTGGACCAATTCTTTCTAGATCTATTCACAGTCTTTTGCAATATTAATTTGAGCTCTCTATTGCTCAACTCTACTTGACCACTAGACTGTGGGTGATAAGGAGATGCAATTCTATGATTAACATCATACTTAGCAAGCATCTTACAGAAAGCACCATGAATAAAATGTGAACCACCATCAGTCATAAGATATCTAGGGACTCCAAACCTCGGAAAAATAACTTCTTTAAGCATCTTAATAGAGGTGTTATGATCAGCACTACTAGTTGGAATAGCTTCTACCCACTTAGTAACATAATCAACAACAATTAAAAAATGTGTGTAACCATTAGAGGCAGGAAAAGGTCCCATATAATCAAAGCCCCAAACATCAAATGGTTCAATAACAAGAGAATAGTTCATAGGCATTTCTTGACGTCTAATAATATTACCAATTCTTTGACATTCATCACAAGACAAGACAAACTTACGGGCATCTTTGAAGAGAGTACGCCCATAAAAACCGGATTGCAATACCTTATGTGTAGTTCTGTCTCCAGCGTGGTGTCCTCCATATGGTTTGGAGTGAAACTTGCGTAGGATCTGTTCCTGTTCATGCTCGGTACACAACGTCTAATAACACCATCTACTCCTCCTTTGTAAAGGTGTGGGTCAACCCAGAAGTAATGTCTTAAATCATAAAATAACTTTTTCTTTTGCTGGTATGTGAAACTAGGTGGTACAAATTTAGCAACAATGTAATTAGCATAATCAGCATACCATTGAGCAGTATGTGTCAGGACCCCGACTCGATGTCACATCGATCTAGCCGGTAACACCTCATATCACTTTGCGGCCTCACGCACGGTATCCCCACGGGTGTCGCCTTACCTTTGCCCGGGACCGTTTGCGCCTTTTGGCTCACGTATATGATAGTGTCGCTAGCATCCATATGATAAGGAGCCCGGGCTGACATGACTAGTCGTAAACCCAAAGTGGCACAGACTTACAGGGACAGGCATCCATGACCCAGCTTCGAACGTGTCGGTCATCAGCAAGTGGGTCCGGGCTGTAGCACTGGGCTAGCAGGACTCCGGTAAACCGGGCTGTAGCGGGCTAACAGGACTCCGGTACTCAAAGCGTGACATTTCCCCGAAGGGACAGACACAGGAACGAAGAAGGACACATGCCGGCCAGCCTAAGTGTTCCAGAGTAGTAGCAAGCTACCATGGCTCAGCGGTAACACTAGGAGACATTTCCCGGTAAGAGAGGCTACTAAAGATAAACAACTAGGTAGTCAGATCCCACACATACCAAGCATTTCAATCATACACACAATATGCTCGATATGTGCAAATACAACGAAGCATCACAACATGACTCTACGACACAAGTACTTTATTTAAGGCTCAGGGAGCCATACATAGCATACACAAAGATACGGGTCACACGACCCAGCATTCAAGTCATACAGTCATACAAACCAGCAGCGGAAGTACATTGTCTGAGTACAGACAACTAGTAAAATAAAAGAGGCTTGGAAGCCTAGCTATACTACGTGGTCCTTCACAAGCTCAGGGTCACCACCTAGGCCTTTAGCCTACTCGTTGATGTCAACGTCTACATAGAACCCATCAGAAGGGGTTGCAGCGTCTTCTGTAAAAATGTAGATTATAGCAACATGAGTACAAAGGTACTCAGCAAGACTTACATCAGATCCTACATACATGCATATTATCAAGAAGGGTTGGTGGAGTTATTGCAGCAAGCCAGCTTTGACTCTTGGCTAGACTATCCTACGATACTCCAACTTGAAATGGTTTTGCGCACACGAGTCCACTACTCACCACTTCAATACACTACCGAGGATCCGCCTCCGTCTTCCTACGGAAGAGCCATCCTCGGCACTCACACTTATCTTGAGGCTTTTAGCAGTTTCCATTTACTTGTCTATGAACTGTATAGGCAACCAAGTAGTCCTTTACCGCGGACGCGGCTATTCGAATAGATCATGTTAACCCTGCAGGGGTGTACTTCTTCATACACGCTCTCACCACTTACCGTCGTTTACACGACATGTACTCGGCAACCTTCAAGCGGAAGCCCAACGTGGGTGTCGGCCACGACCTACCTAATCACCTAAGCCTCCAGTCCAGATTTATCGCCTATTCAGGTTCCATCCGCAGGGAGTCCGGCCGAGGTTTCCCATACGGCCCCGAACGATGTGAACAGGGTTCCCGAGATACCTAACGGGTATTCGGTACACCCGGCCACGTACCTACCGCATCACAGCCCACCCCTACGGTCAGCGCTGTCCACGGCCTCCAGTAGGCTACAAACACCAGAAACTACTTGCAACTCCTGGATGGAGAACTAGGGTGAATAAGAAGCCGAGAGGGTCCATTGGTTTCGGGCCCAATGCATGGTAGTAGCTGATTCTTAAATCACACATACAGATCTCAGTGCTTAAGGTCGGCTTCAATGAAACAACCCACCATGTACTCCTACATGGCCTCTCATCGATACCTTTACCAAATCGTGTTCACCACACCACTCTCATTACCAACATAATCATTTCACTCTAGCCCATCACCCAGATGAACCAGACCTGACACGACTCTAAGCATAGCAGGCATAGCAAGGTAGGAACAACACATACATATGGCTCAATCAACTCCTACACATGCTAGTGGGTTTCATCTAGTTACTGTGGCAATGACAGGTCATGCAGAGGAAGTGGGTTCAACTACCGTAGCACACAGCAGTTTGAATCGCGTTGTCTTAATGCAGTAAAAGAGAGCAGGAGCGAGAACATGGGATTGTATCGATATGATCAAATGGTTGGTTGCTTGCCTGATGGTTCGATGCACGGATACGGTTCTTCGTTAGGGTAGTCACGGTACTCCTCGGGGACAGATCCTGTCGTAAAGGATAACGATACACAGGCATCACCAAACAATGTGCAACAATATGATGCATGCATGAAACATGGCAATATGAGTGTGTTGGGCTAATGCAACTAAAGCTACCAACGCTGTCAGGACCCCGACTCGATGTCACATCGATCTAGCTGGTAACACCTCATATCACTTTGCGGCCTCACGCACGGTATCCCCACGGGTGTCGTCTTACCTTTTCCCGGGACCGTTTGCGCCTTTTGGCTCGCGTATATGAAAGTGTCGCTAGCATCCATATGATAAAGAGCCCGGGCTGACATGACTAGTCGTAAACCCAAAGTGGCACAGACTTACAGGGACAGGCATCCATGACCCAGCTTCGAACGTGTCGGTCATCAGCAAGTGGGTCCGGGCTGTAGCACTGGGCTAACAGGACTCCGGTAAACCGGGCTGTAGCGGGCTAACAGGACTCCGGTACTCAAAGCGTGACATTTCCCCGAAGGGACAGACACAGGAACGAAGAAGGACACATGCCGGCCAGCCTAAGTGTTCCAGAGCAGTAGCAAGCTACCATGGCTCAGCGGTAACACTAGGAGACATTTCCCGGTAAGAGAGGCTACTAAAGATAAACAACTAGATAGTCAGATCCCACACATACCAAGCATTTCAATCATACACACAATATGCTCGATATGTGCAAATACAACGAAGCATCACAACATGACTCTATGACACAAGTACTTTATTTAAGGCTCAGTGAGCCATACATAACATACACAAAGGTACGGGTCTCACGACCCCACATACAAGTCATACAGTCATACAAACCAGCAGCGGAAGTAACTTGTGTGAGTACAGACAACTAGTAAAATAAAAGAGGCTTGGAAAGCCTAGCTATACTACGTGGTCCTTCACAAGCTCAGGGTCACCACCTGGGTCTTTAGCCTACTCGTTGATGTCAACGTCTACATAGAACCCATCAGAAGGGGTTGCAGCGTCTTCTGTAAAAATGTAGATTATAGCAACATGAGTACAAAGGTACTCAGCAAGACTTACATCAGATCCTACATACATGCATAGTATCAAGAAGGGTTGGTGGAGTTATTGCAGCAAGCCAGCTTTGACACTTGGCTAGGCTATCCTACGATACTCCAACTGAAATGATTTTGCGCACACGAGTCCACTACTCACCAATTCAATACACTACCCAGGATCCGCCTCCGTCTTCCTACGGAAGAGCCATCCTCGGCACTCACACTTATCTTGAGGCTTTTAGTAGTTTCCATTTACTTGTCTATGAACTGTATAGGCAACCAAGTAGTCCTTTACCGCGGACGCGGCTATTCGAATAGATCATGTTAACCCTGCAGGGGGTACTTCTTCATACACGCTCTCACCACTTACCGTCGTTTACACGACATGTACTCGGCAACCTTCAAGCGGAAGCCCAACGTGGGTGTCGGCCACGACCTACCTAATCACCTAAGCCTCCAGTCCAGGTTTATCGCCTATTCAGGTTCCATCCGCAGGGAGTCCGGCCGAGGTTTCCCATACGGCCCCGAACGATGTGAACAGGGTTCCCGAGATACCTAACGGGTATTCGGTACACCCGGCCACGTACCTACTACGGTCAGCGCTGTCCACGGCCTCCAGTAGGCTACAAACACCAGAAACTACTTGCAACTCCTGGACGGAGAACTAGGGTGAATAAGAAGTCGAGAGGGTCCATTGGTTTCGGGCCCAATGCATGGTAGTAGCTGATTCTTAAATCACACATACAGATCTCAGTGCTTAAGGTCGGCTTCAATGAAACAACCCACCATGTACTCCTACATGGCCTCTCATCGATACCTTTACCAAATCGTGTTCACCACACCACTCTCATTACCGACATAATCATTTCACTCTAGCCCATCACCCAGATGAACCAGACCTGACACGACTCTAAGCATAGCAGGCATAGCAAGGTAGGAACAACACATACATATGGCTCAATCAACTCCTACACATGCTAGTGGGTTTCATCTAGTTACTGTGGCAATGACAGGTCATGCAGAGGAAATGGGTTCAACTACCGTAGCACACAGCAGTTTGAAACGCGTTGTCTTAATGCAGTAAAAGAGAGCAGGAGCGAGAACATGGGATTGTATCGATATGATCAAATGGTTGGTTGCTTGCCTGATGGTTCGATGCACTGATACGGTTCTTCGTTAGGGTAACCACGGTACTCCTCGGAGGCAGAACCTGTCGCAAAGGACACCGATACATAACCATCACCAAACAATGTGCAACAATATGATGCATGCATGAAACATGGCAATATGAGTGTGTTGGGCTAATGCAACTAAAACCAGAAGGGTTTGAACAAATTTGAATCAAAGATTCAAATTTCAAACTCAAACATGGCCTTTTAAAGTGCTTTTCCTTGTTCTGCTTAAAACATCAATTTAACTTGTTTGATCATGCATGAAAATAGTACAGATGGATAGATTGGATTTTTCTGATCATTTTTCATATATAATTTGTCCAATTTGGAGTTACAGAATAAAAGTTATGAATTTTTGAAGTTTAAATAATATTCTGGAATTTCCTGATTTAAATTAAATCCAGAAATATATATATTGCGCCAGCATGACGTCAGCATGACGTCAGTGGTCAACTGTGGCTGGCTGGGGTCAAACCTGACGTGTGGGGTCCACACGTCAATGACAGGGGGGGTTTAACAGGGTTAATTTATTCCTAATTAGGGGTTAGTGGCGCTGGGGCCCACTGTCAGTGTCAGGGGGGGTTAATTAATCGGTGATTAGCACTAATCTGACCACTTGGCCGACGGGGCCCACGCGTCAGTGACCCTGGGGGGGTCAAACCCTAGGTCAAACAGGTCAAACCCACCGGCGACATGACGCCGGCGGGGCCCGAGACGGCGGCGCGATGCGGAAACGCGCTACAGGGCACGGGCGAGGCCGTGCTTGGGCTCGTTGGAGAGCCCTTGCTCCCGCGCGTCGAACGGTGGTGGTGGCCGTGCCTGAGGTGGCCGGTACCGACGACGGCGATGACCGTGGCGGCTGCCGGATTTCGGTTGAGCTCGGGGTCGAGGCTACAACGGCTGCGGAGATGCGGGGTTGGCGCCTACGGCTTCTACGCGGTGCGGTGAGGACGTGGGTGTGCTCGGTTGGGCGCTACGGTGACTGTGGCCACAACGGTGACGAGGCACGGCGGTGGCGAGCTTCGGAGCTCAAGGGGGCGGCAGCTACGGGATGCTAGGGACGACGGGGCAAGGGGGAATCGGGTCAGTGGCTCACCGCGGAGCTGCAGGGATGGTTAGCGGGCTCGGGGACGTCCGGTAGCTCCCGATTCGACGGCGACGATCTCCGGTGGCCGAGGAGGGGAACGGCGACGTGGGCGGCGATGCAGGGCTTCCGGAGGGGCTTGACTTGGTGGGGAGGAAGAGGGGGTCGAGGCGGAGCTCCTGAGCTCAGCGGAGGGGCGAGGGGTGGCCGGAGACGGCTGCTATGGCGAACGGCGGCGATGGTGGTGTTCGGCCGTGAGAGAGAGAGCGAGGGAGAGGAGGGAGGAACCGAGGGAGAGTGAGAGAGAGCAGGGGGGAGGGCGTGGCGTCGTCCAGGGCATCGAGACGAGGAGGGGAGGGCAGGCAGGCAGGCGAGCAGGTGGCGTGGCGCGGTGGCGCGCGCGCGCGCCGGCCACACTCCCCTCCCTCTGTCGAGGACGAAGACGACAGAGGAGGGAGGCGGGCTGGGCCGCCTGCTGGCTGGGCCGGCCAGCTGGCTGGGCTGCACAGGGAGGAGCCCAGGTAAGCTTCTCCCTTTTATTTATTTTTCTTTTTCTAATTTCTGACATTTGTTTTGATTTAAATAAAATATTAAATCATTTATTTACCTTATTCCAATTTTTGCAGGAGCTAGATATATTATTCCAGAGCTCCTTTATAATTGGCATAATATTTGGACATATATTAATATATATAACTAATATATTTCCAATGCAAATATTTATGCATTAATTCCAAATGCCCAAAATAAATACCTATGAGCTCTTAAAAATATTGGTTTGATTTTTATCTCTGTCCAATATTTTCAGAGAGCAACATGAGCATTTTCTTGGACCTTTTTGGAGAAATTTTTATTTGGATCATTTTCAAAAATGATTCTGAGGGTTTCACAAATCCCCATTTCAAATTAAATGGAAATTTAAACATGATGCACACAATCTGATGCATGACTAGCTAGGGTGTGACAACTCACCCCCACTCAAAAGAATCTCGTCCCGAGATTTAGGTTCCTCCGGGAAGAAGGCGGGATACTCAAGTCGAAGACGATCCTCCCTTTCCCAAGTTGCTTCATCCTCAGAATGGTGCGACCATTGAACTTTGAGAAACTTGATATTATGACGTCGGGTGGTACGTTCGGCCTGATCGAGGATACGAATGGGGTACTCTCGATATGTAAGATTATCTTGGAGATCAAGCGTTTCGTGGTCCACTCCACGGATAGGATCCGAGAAGCAACGCCTGAGTTGAGAAACGTGGAAGACATCGTGGACTCTGGAGAGGTGCGGAGGTAGTTCCAACTGGTAGGCAACTTCTCCTCGTTTGGCGAGGATACGAAAAGGTCCAATGTAACGAGGAGCCAATTTGCCTTTGATACCGAAATGATGGGTTCCCTTCAGAGGGGTGACCCGAAGATAAGCCTTCTCGTCAACCTTGAAAGTCATAGCCTTATGTTTTCGGTCATATTGACTCTTTTGACGAGATTGGGCTGTTTTCAACTTTTCACGAACGATGCGAACTTGTTCTTCTGCTTCCTGAATCATATCCGGGCCAAAGAATTGTCTCTCCCGGGTCTCTGACCAGTTAAGGGGTGTTCGACACCGTCGTCCATAGAGAACTTCAAAAGGGGCTTTACCCAAACTAGATTGATAGCTGTTGTTGTAAGCGAATTCGGCAAATGGAAGGCACTTCTCCCAATCCATTCCGAATGAGATAACAGAGGCTCGAAGCATGTCTTCTAGAATCTGGTTGACGCGTTCCACTTGACCACTCGACTGAGGGTGGAAGGCGGTGCTAAAGGAGAGACGGGTTCCCATAGCATTTTGGAAACTTTCCCAAAATCGAGAGGTGAAAAGACTTCCTCGATCCGAGTTAATTTCCAAAGGAACACCATGGAGGGACACTATTCGGGAGATGTATAAGTCTGCCAGCTGACTAGCGGTTATACTCTCACGAACAGGTAAGAAATGGGCTACTTTGGAAAGACGATCGACCACGACGAAAATAGCATTATTCCCTCTCTTGGTCCTGGGAAAACCGGTAATGAAATCCATACCAATTTTATCCCATTTCCATTCAGGAATAGCTAAGGGTTGAAGGGTGCCAGCAGGCCGTTGGTGCTCTGCTTTTACACGACGACAGACGTCGCAATTAGCAATATACTGAGCAATTTCTCTCTTCATCCTAGTCCACCAGAACCTCTGGCGTAGGTCCTGATACATCTTAGTACTACCGGGATGAATGGTGAGAGGAGATTCATGAGCTTCCTTAAGGATCAATCGCCTCAGGTTGCGCACTTTGGGAACCACTAGTCGATCCCCGAAGTATACGACCCCTTGATCATTAATGGAGAAGCAATTCGCAATTCCCTTCTGAATGTTTCTCTTGATGCGGGAGATTCCCGGATCTACCTTCTGTGCTTTGATAATTTGATCCGTAAGGGTAGGTTTTGCCACCAAGGTGGAAAGAAAACCTTGAGGTACGATGTGAAGGTTAAGCTTCCGAAATTCCTCATGGAGAAGCGGTTGACTTTGTTGTAACATCAGATTGTTACAATAAGATTTACAACTTAGCGCATCAGCCATGACGTTGGCTTTCCCTGGGGTATAGGTTATTCCTAAGTCGAAGTCTGTGATCAATTCAACCCAACGTCTTTGCCTGAGATTCAGATCCGGTTGGGTGAAAATGTACTTCAGACTTTGGTGATCAGTGAATATTTCGCAACGATTACCGAGGAGGTAATGTCGCCAGGTCTTAAGTGCATAGACTACGGCTGCAAGCTCTAGATCATGAGTAGGATAATTCTCCTCATGTGGGTGCAATTGCCGTGAAGCGTAGGCAATTACGTGTCGATCTTGCATGAGAATGCAACCTAGTCCTTGTCGCGAGGCGTCGCAGTAGATAACAAAGTCCTTGGAGAAATCTGGCGGTACCAGTACGGGAGCAGAGGTCAGGCGTATTTTCAGTTCCTGAAAGCTGTGCTCACATTGCGGAGTCCATTCGAACTTCTTATCTTTCTTGAGGAGTTCGGTTAGAGGTTTGGCAACTTTGGAGAAGTTCTCGACAAAGCGACGACAATAGCTCGCTAAGCCCAGAAAGCTCCGAACTTGCTTGACCGATTCAGGTGGAGTCCAATTAAGGACGGCTTGAACTCGCTCAGGGTTAACAGCAATACCTTTACCAGATATTACATGACCCAGATAGGTCACTTCTGACAACCAGAATTCACATTTAGAAAATTTGGCATAAAGGCGATGCTCTCGAAGTTTCTTCAATACTAGCCTTAGATGTTCGGCATGTTCTTCCTCGTTCTTGGAGTAGATGAGTATATCATCGAGGTAAACTACGACGAATTTATCCAAATACTCCATGAAGATTGAGTTCATTAACCGAGAGAAGGTGGCTGGAGCGTTGGTTAAACCGAAGGACATGACGGTGTACTCGTATTGGCCATAACGAGTAACAAAGGCCGTTTTAGGAATGTCCCCGTTTCTGATTTTGATTTGATGGTAACCCAACCTCAAATCCATCTTGGAGAAGACTGAGGATCCAGCGAGCTGATCATACAGGTCGTTGATCCTGGGAAGCGGATATTTGTTCTTGATTGTGACCAAATTGACAGGTCGGTAATCTACAACCATCCGGTCCGTACCATCCTTCTTCTTGACGAATAGGACGGGGAAAGCCCACGGAGATGTGCTAGGTCGGATGAAACCCTTTTTCAAGGACTCATCGAGTTGTTTCTTAAGCTCGGCTAGTTCTAGTGGTGCCATCTTATAAGGTCTTCTAGCAATCGGCACGGTTCCTGGAATGAGGTCTATTACGAACTCAACATCCCTGTCAGGTGGAACACCTGGCAATTCCTCTGGAAAGACATCCGGGAAGTCACGGACTACCGGAATGTCCTCAAGGTCTGGCAAAGGGCTGGCGTTAAGAGAATATAACTGTCGCTTGGCTATTCGAGTCAAGACATTGACTATTTTCCCCGAAGGATGGGTGAGTTGAACAGTCCTAGAGAAGCAATCAATTTGGGCATGATGAGCTGACATCCAGTCCATACCCAGAATGATATTAATATCTGAAGATTTAAGGGCTATCAAAGACGCGAGGAAAACAAGTCTGTCGACTTGGATTTCATTTCCATAACTTACCCTAGTGGTCTGCCATCTAGAACCAGGGGTAGAAATTTCCATAGTGGATGGCATGTCACAGAATGCAACGTTATGCAAACGAGCATAATTTTCAGATATAAAAGAATGAGAGGCTCCTGTATCGAAAAGAACAGATGCTGGGTGGCAATTAACAAGAAGCGTATCGAGAACGACGTTGGGATCCTCTTGAGCTTCTTCGGCAGAGATACAGTTGACATGGCCACGTGAGGCGGTGACCGGCTTGGCGTGGAACACTTTCCCTGTCGGCTTGCCACGGCCAACAGCTTTAGCAGACTGGTTGGGGTTGGTCTGGGGACACTCACGCATATAGTGGCCAGATTCCCCACACTTGAAACAAGTCACGGAACTGGTACGTGGAGGAGCATTGTTGGTTGGACCCCCATAGGGCTTGGCCGGTGCAGACTGTTGAACAGGGCGAGGCGCCTGGAAAGATGGCCTCGGTGTGAACCTGGGTGGCAGGGCGGTGTTGGGTACCCACACGCGGCGCTTCTGAGGACCAGCACCGGATGAGGAACCCATGTCACGGCCATGCTTGCGTGTTGCGTCATAGTCAGTCTGACCAGTTTCAGCACTGATGGCTTTGTTGACAAGTTTCTGAAAAGATGTGCACTCATGCAGACGGAGGTCACGGCGAAGCTCAGGACTAAGGCCCTTACGGAACCTTGCTTGCTTCTTGGCGTCAGTAGACACTTCCTCAGTTGCATATCGTGCGAGGTTACCAAACTCCCTGCTGTAAACATCCACAGAAAGTCGGCCTTGGGTGAAACTGCAAAATTCCTCACGTTTACGGTCCATGAGACCCTCCGGAATGTGATGTTCACGGAAAGCCTCACTGAATTCAGCCCAAGTAGTGACATGGCCTGCTGGGCGCATAGCTCCATAATTCTCCCACCATAGACTGGCGGGGCCTTCAAGATGATATGCAGCAAAGGTGACCTTGTCAGCCTCCGCTACCAGCGCGGAACACAGTTTGTGAGCGATACTGCGAAGCCAGTCATCAGTGTCGAGAGGCTCGACGGAGTGGTGGAACGTGGGTGGATGCAATTTGATAAAATCACTGAGTGACACCACGTTAGTCCTCTGATGGTGTGCCGTGTTCTGTTCAATACGCTCCAACAAACGGTTGGTCTCCCGCTTGTTTCTCTTAGCTTCCATCATAACCTCGGCTAGTGAAGGAGGATGAGGCAGATTTGCATCCCTGACTTCACTGCCTTCGGCCTGCTCTTGAGAAGCAGGGTTAGCGCGCGTGTTGACCATCCTAGGTAAACAAGACAATGATTTAGTCAGGATGATAAAATTCCAACATAGGATACAAAATGTAAGGAATAACTCGGAATGCAAGATGATCATCCGTATGACATGGTAAAAACAGAAACTGCTTCTTTTATTCCATCGTCATACACACCATACAGGGTTTAGTACAAGACCAAACAAAGTACTATTACGGTGAGAAAAGGATTACATCTCATCGGAGGCATCCCAAGCTCCTATACATTATTTTTCTACACCTCCGGAAAGAGTACAAACTAGATCATATCCCACGAGTCACGCAGGACGATAGACGACACAGCTAGTGCGAACTAGTGATACTACCACTAACTCAGACCGATCCGTAGTAGTCCTCGTAGAAGTCACCTCCATAGCCTGGAAGCTCAACATGATCATCCGGAAACAGACGATCTCGCGGAGCTTGTGGACCATAGGGGCTAGGATGAGGTCTTGGACCAACAGACGGTGGCCGGCGGGGACCGCGAGGTGGGGTGATGCCTCCTACATCACGCCAACCCATCACGTCCGACAGAGCAGATCTCACAGGATAGAGATCACGCATATCTGAATATCCAGCTTGCACCGCGGGTGCGAACTGAGTCAAAGTGGCCCAGTGGTCAGCACGGGTATTGAAGAGCTCTAACCTCAAGGCCCGATTTTCACGGTCCTTATCCTCGAGCATCTCAGCAGTGGTGCGAGTCCGTGAATCCTCCTGGGTGGGGTCAGCATAGATAGCCTGGAGATACCCTTGTGCTCCCGGAAGTGATCCTGGCATATACCGGAAATCAGAGTCCCGAAATAGACCAGATCTGACTCGCATAATGCTCATCATAGAGTAGGCGGCGTCCTGCACAGCCATCTCAATAGTAACCCCAAGTCCATAGGAGCAGTGAAGAGGCTCGGTGGATCCAGGATAAGATGGAAATATCCGGACAGTGCAGAGATACTGGCTTTGATTAAAATCCCGAAATTGCTCTTCGACCGTGTACTCAGGATACCAGCGGTATCCAGCCTCAGTCATTACCCTGACCAACTTGGCAGTATGGCCGGGTACATCTAGGCATCGAGTCAGGAGAACCACTTGATTGAGGTCGCGGGTGGCCATCTGAAAGCACAATCATAATGCAAAGGCATTAGAATTTCTAGCAATATTTCGGCAGCATAACAGCTGTAAATGCTCAAGAAGGATTTTGAGACATTTGACAAAGGATTACATACACACTCAACATCATCATATCAAAGTTCTGAGACCATCCTAGCAACATAATATGGTAGAAGAACTGAACTAGGCTTGTGTCCATCATACCTATAAGGTACTACTGATTAGTAACACGTGATCCTGATAGAGAGAATAGGTCCTAATTCCTTAACCCCCGGTGGAAGAATGGACTGACTCAGATCAGAATGTCACAAGATAGAGGAGTAAAAAGAGCCTTACGTTCCAACCCACAAACAATTCCCCTACATATAACTAAAGAATTTCTAGACTCAACATCGACCAGTTTGGCTTGGAGAACCTACAGGCAGTCCGGCTCTGATGCCAACGCTGTCAGGACCCCGACTCGATGTCACATCGATCTAGCCGGTAACACCTCATATCACTTTGCGGCCTCACGCACGGTATCCCCACGGGTGTCGCCTTACCTTTGCCCGGGACCGTTTGCGCCTTTTGGCTCACGTATATGATAGTGTCGCTAGCATCCATATGATAAGGAGCCCGGGCTGACATGACTAGTCGTAAACCCAAAGTGGCACAGACTTACAGGGACAGGCATCCATGACCCAGCTTCGGACGTGTCGGTCATCAGCAAGTGGGTCCGGGCTGTAGCACTGGGCTAGCAGGACTCCGGTAAACCGGGCTGTAGCGGGCTAACAGGACTCCGGTACTCAAAGCGTGACATTTCCCCGAAGGGACAGACACAAGAACGAAGAAGGACACATGCCGGCCAGCCTAAGTGTTCCAGAGCAGTAGCAAGCTACCATGGCTCAGCGGTAACACTAGGAGACATTTCCCGGTAAGAGAGGCTACTAAAGATAAACAACTAGATGGTCAGATCCCACACATACCAAGCATTTCAATCATACACACAATATGCTCGATATGTGCAAATACAACGAAGCATCACAACATGACTCTACGACACAAGTACTTTATTTAAGGCTCAGGGAGCCATACATAACATACACGAAGGTACGGGTCTCACGACCCAACATACAAGTCATACAGTCATACAAACCAGCAGCGGAAGTAACTTGTCTGAGTACAGACAACTAGTAAAATAAAAGAGGCTTGGAAGCCTAGCTATACTACAAGGTCCTTCACAAGCTCAGGGTCACCACCTGGGTCTTTAGCCTACTCGTTGATGTCAACGTCTACATAGAACCCATCAGAAGGGGTTGCAGCGTCTTCTGTAAAAATGTAGATTATAGCAACATGAGTACAAAGGTACTCAGCAAGACTTACATCAGATCCTACATACATGCATATTATCAAGAAGGGTTGGTGGAGTTATTGCAGCAAGCCAGCTTTGACTCTTGGCTAGACTATCCTACGATACTCCAACTTGAAATGGTTTTGCGCACACGAGTCCACTACTCACCACTTCAATACACTACCGAGGATCCGCCTCCGTCTTCCTACGGAAGAGCCATCCTCGGCACTCACACTTATCTTGAGGCTTTTAGCAGTTTCCATTTACTTGTCTATGAACTGTATAGGCAACCAAGTAGTCCTTTACCGCGGACGCGGCTATTCGAATAGATCATGTTAACCCTGCAGGGGTGTACTTCTTAATACACGCTCTCACCACTTACCGTCGTTTACACGACATGTACTCGGCAACCTTCAAGCGGAAGCCCAACGTGGGTGTCGGCCACGACCTACCTAATCACCTAAGCCTCCAGTCCAGGTTTATCGCCTATTCAGGTTCCATCCGCAGGGAGTCCGGCCGAGGTTTCCCATACGGCCCCGAACGATGTGAACAGGGTTCCCGAGATACCTAACGGGTATTCGGTACACCCGGCCACGTACCTACCGCATCACAGCCCACCCCTACGGTCAGCGCTGTCCACGGCCTCCAGTAGGCTACAAACACCAGAAACTACTTGCAACTCCTGGACGGAGAACTAGGGTGAATAAGAAGCCGAGAGGGTCCATTGGTTTCGGGCCCAATGCATGGTAGTAGCTGATTCTTAAATCACACATACAGATCTCAGTGCTTAAGGTCGGCTTCAATGAAACAACCCACCATGTACTCCTACATGGCCTCTCATCGATACCTTTACCAAACCGTGTTCACCACACCACTCTCATTACCGACATAATCATTTCACTCTAGCCCATCACCCAGATGAACCAGACCTGACACGACTCTAAGCATAGCAGGCATAGCAAGGTAGGAACAACACATACATATGGCTCAATCAACTCCTACACATGCTAGTGGGTTTCATCTAGTTACTGTGGCAATGACAGGTCATGCAGAGGAAATGGGTTCAACTACCGTAGCACACAGCAGTTTGAAACGCGTTGTCTTAATGCAGTAAAAGAGAGCAGGAGCGAGAACATGGGATTGTATCGATATGATCAAATGGTTGGTTGCTTGCCTGATGGTTCGATGCACTGATACGGTTCTTCGTTAGGGTAATCACGGTACTCCTCGGAGGCAGAACCTGTCGCAAAGGACACCGATACATAACCATCACCAAACAATGTGCAACAATATGATGCATGCATGAAACATGGCAATATGAGTGTGTTGGGCTAATGCAACTAAAACCAGAAGGGTTTGAACAAATTTGAATCAAAGATTCAAATTTCAAACTCAAACATGGCCTTTTAAAGTGCTTTTCCTTGTTCTGCTTAAAACATCAATTTAACTTGTTTGATCATGCATGAAAATAGTACAGATGGATAGATTGGATTTTTCTGATCATTTTTCATATATAATTTGTCCAATTTGGAGTTACAGAATAAAAGTTATGAATTTTTGAAGTTTAAATAATATTCTGGAATTTCCTGATTTAAATTAAATCCAGAAATATATATATTGCGCCAGCATGACGTCAGTGGTCAACTGTGGCTGGCTGGGGTCAAACCTGACGTGTGGGGTCCACACGTCAGTGACAGGGGGGGTTTAACAGGGTTAATTTATTCCTAATTAGGGGTTAGTGGCGCTGGGGCCCACTGTCAGTGTCAGGGGGGGTTAATTAATCGGTGATTAGCACTAATCTAACCACCTGGCCGACGGGGCCCACGCGTCAGTGACCCTGGGGGGGTCAAACCCTAGGTCAAACAGGTCAAACCCACCGGCGACATGACGCCGGCGGGGCCCGAGACGGCGGCGCGATGCGGAAACGCGCTACAGGGCACGGGCGAGGCCGTGCTTGGGCTCGTTGGAGAGCCCTTGCTCCCGCGCGTCGAACGGTGGTGGTGGCCGTGCCTGAGGTGGCCGGTACCGACGACGGCGACGACCGTGGCGGCTGCCGGATTTCGGTTGAGCTCGGGGTCGAGGCTACAACGGCTGCGGAGATGCGGGGTTGGCGCCTACGGCTTCTACGCGGTGCGGTGAGGACGTGGGTGTGCTCGGTTGGGCGCTACGGTGACTGTGGCCACGACGGCGACGAGGCACGGCGGCGGCGAGCTTCGGAGCTCAAGGGGGCGGCAGCTACGGGATGCTAGGGACGACGGGGCAGGGGGAATCGGGTCAGTGGCTCACCGCGGAGCTGCAGGGATGGTTAGCGGGCTCGGGGACGTCCGGTAGCTCCCGATTCGACGGCGACGATCTCCGGTGGCCGAGGAGGGGAACGGCGACGTGGGCGGCGATGCAGGGCTTCCGGAGGGGCTTGACTTGGTGGGGAGGAAGAGGGGGTCGAGGCGGAGCTCCTGAGCTTAGCGGAGGGGCGAGGGGTGGCCGGAGACGGCTGCTATGGCGAACGGCGGCGATGGTGGTGTTCGGCCGTGAGAGAGAGAGCGAGGGAGAGGAGGGAGGAACCGAGGGAGAGTGAGAGAGATCAGGGGGGAGGGCGTGGCGTCGTCCAGGGCATCGAGACGAGGAGGGGAGGGCAGGCAGGCAGGCGAGCAGGTGGCGTGGCGCGGTGGCGCGCGCGCGCGCCGGCCACACTCCCCTCCCTCTGTCGAGGACGAAGACGACAGAGGAGGGAGGCGGGCTGGGCCGCCTGCTGGCTGGGCCGGCCAGCTGGCTGGGCTGCACAGGGAGGAGCCCAGGTAAGCTTCTCCCTTTTATTTATTTTTCTTTTTCTAATTTCTGACATTTGTTTTGATTTAAATAAAATATTAAATCATTTATTTACCTTATGCCAATTTTTGCAGGAGCTAGATATATTATTCCAGAGCTCCTTTATAATTGGCATAATGTTTGGACATATATTAATATATATAACTAATATATTTCCAATGCAAATATTTATGCATTAATTCCAAATGCCCAAAATAAATACCTATGAGCTCTTAAAAATATTGGTTTGATTTTTATCTCTGTCCAATATTTTCAGAGAGCAACATGAGCATTTTCTTGGACCTTTTTGGAGAAATTTTTATTTGGATCATTTTCAAAAATGATTCTGAGGGTTTCACAAATCCCCATTTCAAATTAAATGGAAATTTAAACATGATGCACACAATCTGATGCATGACTAGCTAGGGTGTGACAGTATGAGAAGCATTAATGACCACTAATTTTCATCAGGAAAGCTATCATCAATAGGTAGTGGGTCATCAAGAACATTCTCTAACCTAGACAAGTTGTCTGCAACGGGGTTCTCAGCTCCCTTTCTATCAATAATATGCAAATCAAATTCTTGGAGCAAGAGAACCCATCTAATAAGTCTAGGCTTAGCATCTTTCTTTTCCATAAGATATTTAATAGCAGCATGATCAGTGTGAATAGTAACTTTGGAATCAACAATATAAGGTCTGAACTTATCACATGCAAATACAACTGCTAAGAATTATTTTTCAGTAGTAGCATAATTTCTTTGGGCAGTGTCAAGAGTTTTACTAGCATACTGGATAACATTCAATTTCTTATCAACTCTTTGCCCTAGAACATCACCTACATCATAATCACTAGCATCACACATAATTTCAAAGGGTAAATTCCAATCAGGTGGCTGAATAATAGGTGCAGTGATCAAAGCTTTATTAAGTATTTCAAATGCTTCTACACAATCATCATCAAAGACAAAAGGAATATCTTTTGGCAATAAATTAGTCAGAGGCCTAGAGATTTTAGAAAAGTCCTTAATGAACCTCCTATAAAAACCAACATGACCAAGGAAACTTCTTATACCTTTTACGTCCTTGGGACATGGCATCTTTCCAATAGCATCAACTTTAGCTCTATCCAGCTCAACACCTCTCTCAGAGAACTTGTGCCCCAAGACAATGCCTTCATTAACCATAAAGTGGCAGTTTTCCCAATTCAAGAGGAGACTAGTGTCTTCACATCTCTGCAAAACTTGATCAAGATTGCTCAAGCAATCATCAAAAGAGGATCCATAAACGAAGAAGTCATCCATGAACACCTCACAAATCTTTTCACAAAAGTCAGAGAATATAGCCATCATGCATCTTTGAAAGGTAGCAGGTGCATTACATAAACCAAAAGGCATACGTCTATAAGCAAAGGTACCGAAAGGGCAGGTAAAAGTAGTTTTTGATTGATCCTCTGCTGACACGGGTATTTGAGAGAAACCAGAATAACCATCTAGAAAGTAGAAATGTGTGTGTTTGGACAATCATTCTAGCATTTGATCAATAAAAGTAAAGGGTAATGATCTTTCTTAGTAGCTTTATTTAATTTACGGAAATCAATTACCATCCTATAACCTGTAATAATTCTTTGCGGGATCAATTCATCTTTGTCATTAGGAATGATAGTAATACCTCCCTTCTTAGGTACTCAATGGACAGGACTTACCCAATCACTATCAGCAACGAGATAAATTATACCTGCCTCAAAGAGCTTTAGTATCTCTTTTCTTACCACTTCTTTCATCTTAGGATTTAAACGTCGTTGAGGATCTCTAACTGGTTTGGCATCTTTCTCCACTTTTATTTTGTGTTGGCATAGAGTGGAACTAATGCCCTTAAGATCATCCAGAATATATCCAATAGCATCACGATGCTTCTTCAGAGTTTTCAATAATCTTTCCTCTTCTTGCTCTGAAAGGTTAGCACTAATAATAACAAGATATATCTTCTTTTCATCAAGATAAGCATATTTAAGATTATCAGGTAATGGTTTGAGCTCAAACACTGGATCACCCTTGGGTGGAGGGGGATCCCCTAGGATTTCAACAGGTAAGTTGTCTTTCAGAATAGTACCCTGTTGAAGGAATACTTTATCTATTTCCCTTCTTTCATCCATGAACATATCATTTTCATGGTCTAGCAAATATTGTTCTAACGGATCAGTAGGAGGCACGGCAATAGAAGCAAGACTAATAATATCATCCTTACTAGGTGATTCTTTATCACGGGGTTGTCTATGGAACTTAGCAAATTTAAACTCATGAGACATATCCCCCAAGCCAATTGTAACAATATCCTTTTCACAATCAATCCTAGCATTAACAGTATTCAAGAAGGGTCTACCAAATATAATGGGACAAAAGTCATCTTGTGGGGAACCAAGAACAAGAAAATCCGCAGGATATTTAACTTTCCCACACAAGACTTCAACATCTCTAACAATCCCAAATGGCTTAATAGTATCTCTATTGGCAAGCTTAATTGTAACATCAATATCTTTTAACTCAGCGGGTGCGATGTCATGCATAATTTCTTTATATGAGGAAAAGGGTATTGCACTAGCACTAGCACCCATATCAGATAAGCCATGATAACAATGATCTCCTATTTTAACAGAAATAACAGGCATGCCTACGACGGGTCTATGTATCATAGCATCGGGTCTAGCAATTTTAGCAGTTTCACCACAGAAGTAAATAACATGCCCATCTAAATTATCATCCAAGAGATCTTTAACCATAGCAATACTAGGTTCAACTTTGATTTGCTCAAGGGGTATATAAGTTCTAGTATTACTCTTACAAACAACAGTTGAAGCTTTAGCATGATCCTTTATCCTAATAGGAAAAGGTGGTTTCTCAACATAAGTAGTGGGAACAATAGGATCATTATAAGTGATAGTCTTTTCTTCAACTGTAGGTGCAACTACCTTTACTTCAGTGGGAGGATTATATTTAAACCACTTCTCCTTAGGGAGATCAATGTGAGTAGCAAAAGATTCACAAAAAGCAGCTACTATCTCAGAGTCAAGTCCATATTTAGCACTAAATCCACGAAAAACATCGGTATCATAAAAGATTTAACACAATCAAACTTAGGTGTTATACCTGACTCCTTACCATCGTCGGAACCCCAATCTTCAGAGTTGTGTTTAATTCTTTCCAATAAATCCCACTTGAATTCAGTAGTCTTCAACATATAAGAACCAGCATAGGAAGTATCGATCATGGTGCGATCATTGAGAGAAAGCCGAGCATAATTTTTTTGAATAATCATATCTCTGGAGAGCTCATGATTGGGGCATGAATATAACATTAACTTAAGCCTCCCCCAAGCTTGAGCGATGCTTTCTCCTTCGCGAGGCAAGAAATTATATATGTAATTACGATCACGATGAACAAGATGCATAGGATAGAACTTCTGGTGAAATTCCAACTTCAATCGTTTATAGTTCCAAGATCCCGTATCATCACATAGCCTATACCATGTCAATGCTTCTCCCTTCAAAGATAAAGGGAAGACCTTCCTCTTAACAACATCATCGGTAATACCTGCAAGCTGAAATAATCCACAAACTTCATCCACAAAGATAAGGTGTAAATCGTGATGCAATGTTGCATCTCCTGCAAAGGGATTAGCTAGCAGTTTCTCTATCATAACGGAAGGAATCTCAAAGTAAACATTTTCAGTAGGTTTAGTAGGTTGAGGAGCAACTCTTTGCTCTACTGGTCGGGGCGAAGATACCCCGAACAAGCCCCTCAAAGGATTAGTTTCCATAGTAACAAGTGACAGAAATTTCAGCACACTATATAGATGTTTCCTTACCAAGTTCCACTCACCAAAGGCGCTTCACTCCCCGGCAACGGTGCCAGAAAAGAGTCTTGATGACCCACAAGTACATGGGATCTATCATAGTCCTTTTGATAAGTAAGAGTGTCGAACCCAACGAGGAGCAGAAGGAAATGACAAGCGGTTTTCAGTAAGGTATTCTCTGCAAGCACTAAAATTGTAGGTAACAGATAGTTTTGTGATAAGATAATTTGTAACGGGTCCCAATCCTTTTTGTAGCAAAGGACAAGCCTGGACAATTTCTTATAATGAGAAAAGCGCTCCCGAGGACACATGGGAATTATCGTCAAGCTAGTTTTCATCATGCTCATATGATTCGTGTTCAGTACTTTGATAATTTGATATGTGGGTGGACCGGTCCTTGGGTACTGCCCTTTCTTGGACAAGCATCTGATACGTCTCCAACGTATCTACTTTTCCAAACAGTTTTGCCCTTGTTTTGGACTCTAACTTGCATAATTTGAATGAAACTAAGCCGGACTGACGCTATTTTCAGCAGAACTGCCATGATGTTGTTTTATGTGTAGAAAACAAAAGTTCTCGGAATGACTTGAAAATCCACGGAGACAAGTTTTGGAAAATATAAAAAATACTGGCGAAAGAATCAAGACCAGGGGGCCCACACCCTGCCCATGAGGGTGGGGGGCGCCCACCCCCTGGGCGCGCCCCTATCTCGTGGGCCCCCTGAGGCTCCACCGACCTCAACTCCAACTCCATATATTCCGTTTTGCGGAGAAAAAAATCAGAGAGAAAGTTTCATCGCGTTTTACGATACGGAGCCGCCGCCAAGCCCTGATCTCTCTCGGGAGGGCTGATCTGGAGTCCGTTTGGGGCTCCGGAGAGGGGGATTCGTCGTTGCCGTCATCATCGACCATCCTCCATCACCAATTTCATGATGCTCACCGCCGTGCGTGAGTAATTCCATCGTAGGCTTGCTGGACGGTGATGGGTTGGATGAGATTTACCATGTAATCAAGTTAGTTTTGTTAGGGTTTGATCCCTAGTATCCACTATGTTCTGAGATTGATGTTGCTATGACTTTGCTATGCTTAATGCTTGTCACTAGGGCCTGAGTGCCATGATTTCAGATTTGAACCTATTATGTTTTCATGAATATATGTGTGTTGTTGATCCTATATTGCAAGTCTATAGTCACCTATTATGTGTTATGATTCGACAACCCCGAAGTGACAATAATCGGGATACTTCTTGGTGATGACCGTAGTTTGAGGAGTTCATGTATTCATTATGTGCTAATGCTTTGTTCCGGTTCTCTATTAAAAGGAGGCCTTAATATCCCTTAGTTTCCACTAGGACCCCGCTGCCACGGGAGGGTAGGACAAAAGATGGCATGCAAGTTCTTTTCCATAAGCACATATGACTATATTCAGAGTACATGCCTACATTACATTGATGAACTGGAGCTAGTTCTGTGTCACCCTATGTTATATCTATTACATGAGGAATCGCATCCGACATAATTATCCATCACTGATCCAATGCCTACAAGGTTTTCACATCTTGTGTTTCGCTTATTTACTTTTCCATTGCTATTGTTACAATTCCTACAAAACTATTATCTTTACTTTTGCCACTGTTACCTTTATTATCATACTACTTTGCTACTAAATACTTTGCTGTAGATACTAAGTTATCCAGGTGTGGTTGAATTGACAACTCAACTGCTAATACTTAAGAATATTCTTTGGCTCCCCTTGCGTTGAATCAATAAATTTGGGTTGAATACTTTACCCTCGAAAGCTGTTGCGATCCCCTACACTTGTGGGTTATCAAGACTAATTTCTGGCGCCATTGCCGGGGAGCATAGCTCTATTCTTTGAGTCACTTGGGATTTATATCTGTTGATCACTATGAGGAACTTGAAAGACGAAAGAACCAAGATTTTGCCCTCAACTACGAGCGGAGGTAAGGAACTGCCATCTAGCTCTGCACTTGTGGGTTATTAGTAAACTTGCGACACCTAAACCTGCTACTGCTATGAATTCTAATATGTCGCATGTTATTGATGATGCCACTTCTGCTATGCATGATACTTATGATGAAACTACTTCTGTGCGTGATACCACTTTGCCATTAGGTGAATTTCTTGATGAACAACTTGCTAGGGTTAGAGAGAATGAAATTATTGAAGATGCTATTATTGATAGTGATGATGAAAGTTCTCCCCCTGATTATGAATTACCTGTTGTTCCTGAGGGTTATGTTATGGAAGAGGGAGCTGCTAGAGCTATCTTTGCTTGTAAAGATAGATATGATCTTAAAAAGTTATTAGCTCAATGGAAGCAGCAATCTCTTAATGCTAGAATGAAACCTGACCCCGCTTTTGCTACTTCACCTATCTATGTTACTGATAAGGATTATGAATTCTCTGTTAATCCTGAGATTATTACTTTGGTAGAATCTGATCCTTTTTATGGCCTTGAATCTGAAATTGTTGTGGCACATCTTACCAAGTTGAATGATATAGCCACCCTGTTTACTAATGATGAGAAGTCTCGCTATTATTATATCCTTAAGATATTTCCGATCTCATTAAAGGGTGATGCTAAGACTTGGTTTAATTTTCTTGATCCTAACTGTGTGCATAGTCCCCAGGATATGATTTATTACTTCTCTGCTAAATATTTCCCTGCTCATAAAAAACAAGCTGCCTTGCGGGAAATATGTAATTTTGTGCAAATCAAAGAAGAGAGTCCCCCACAAGCTTGGGGGAGGCTTCTCTGATTACTTAATGCTTTGCCTGATCACCCTCTTAAAAAAAATGAAATACTTGATATCTTTTATAATGGACTAACCGATGCTTCCAAGGACTACTTGGATAGTTGTGCTGGTTGTGTTTTCAGGGAAAGAACAGTCGACGAAGCTTAATTACTATTGAATAATATGTTGACTAATGAAAATAATTGGACTCTTCCTGAGCCAATTCCTGAACCAATTGAGCCAACTCCTGAGCCTATTCCTAAACCCACTCCGAAAAAGAGAGGTGTTCTATTTCTCAGTCCTGAAGATATGCAAGAGGCAAAGAAATCAATGAAAGAAAAAGGTATAAAAGTTGAAGATGTTAAGAATTTACCTCCTATAGAAGAAATACATGGCCTTAATATACCGCCTGTCGAAGAACCACATTGTCTTGATAACCCGACACAGGTAGTAAAGGTAAATTCTCTCTATAGATACGATAAAGTTGAAATCCCCTCTACTAAATTTCATAGCCCATGCTTAGATGAATTTGTTGACTTTATGGCTAGACAAGAAAGTTTTAATGCTTATGTTGGTAGAGAATTAAACAATAATGCTTTCGAGATAGGACGCTTGAGTGATTATATGGCTAGAGTTAAAGGTGAACTTAAACTCATTAGCAAATATGCTTCTATGGTTGCTACTCAAGCTGAGCAAGTACTTAAAGCTCAAAATGATTTGCTCGATGAATTAAATAATAAACCTGACTTTGTTGTTAGAGTGGCTACTAGAACTGGTAGAATGACTCAGGAACCTTTGTATCCCGAAGGCCACCCTAAGAGGATCGAGCAAGATTCTCAGAGAAATAACTTAGAGGCACCTAGTTCTTCCAAAAAGAAGAAAAAGAAAAACGATAGGACTTTGCATGCTTCTGGTGAATCTGTTGTAGACACACCTGAGAATCCCAATGATATTTCTATTTTTGATGCTGAAGCACAATCAGGTGATGAACATGAACCTAGTGACAATGATAATGTTCATGTTGATGCTCAACCTAGCAAAAATAATGAAGTAGAGATTGAACCTGCTGTTGATCTTGATAACCCACAATCAAAGAATCAACGTTATGATAAGAGAAACTTTGTTTCTAGGAAGCACGGTAGAGAAAGAGAACCATGGGTTCAGAAACCCATGCCCTTTCCTCCTAAACCATCCAAGACAAAGGATGATGAGGATTTCGAGCGCTTTGCTGAAATGATTAGACCTATCTTCTTACGTATGCGCTTAACTGATATGCTTAAAGTAAACCCTTATGCTAAATATATGAAGGATATCATTACAAATAAAAGAAAGATACCGGAAGCTGAAATTTCCACCATGCTTGCTAATTACACTTTTAAGGGTGGAATACCAAAGAAACTTGGAGACCCCGGGGTACCAACCATACCATGCTCCATTAAAAGAAACTATGTTAAAACTGCTTTATGTGATCTTGGAGCCGGTGTTAGTGTTATGCCTCTCTCTTTATATCGTAGACTTGAATTGAATAAGTTGACACCTACTGAAATATCTTTGCAAATGGCTGATAAATCAAATGATATACCTGTCGGTATTTGTGAGGAAGTGCCTGTTGTGGTTGCAAATGTCACTATCTTAACGGACTTTGTTATTCTTGATATTCCCGAGGACGATAGTATGTCGATTATCCTTGGTAGACCCTTTTTGAACTGCAGGGGCTGTTATTGATTGCAACAAAGGCAAGTCACTTTTCATGTTAATGGTATTGAGCATACGGTACACTTTCCGAGGAAACAATCTCAAGTTCATAGCATCAATTCTATTGGAAAAGTTCCAACTATTATTATTGGAGGTTTGGAATTTCCTCTCCCTACTGTCAAGAAAAAGTATGATATTCTTATTGTTGGGGATGTTCATATCCCCATTGAGGTAACTTAGTGTTATTCGAAATTTCTCCGGTTCCGTGATATTCGAAATGAGTTTGTTAACAAGACTTGATCAACCTTGTTAGTGGATTCATTTTGATGATCATGAGATGGATGAAACTAGAAGGCACAACCTTCTGTACCCTCTTTTTACTCTCTGTTATTTAGAATAAATAGAGCAAAAATAGTATTATCTGTCTGTTTTCTGAATTATCCGTGCAATAAAAAAATATCCCGAAAATAAAAGTGCTCCAAATGCCCTGCAAATTTAGTACGATTTTTTGTGGAATATTTGAGGATTTTAGGCACTGAAATCACTGCAGGAGGGGCAAGCACCTGGCCACGAGGGTGGAGGGCGCGCCCTCACCCCCTGGGCGTGCCCTCCTATCTCGTGGGTCCCTGCTGGACCCCCTCCACTTATGCCAGCACCCACACACTCCATCTTCTTCCCAAAAAAATCACCATCCAGCTCAAGCACGAGTTCTAGCTCATTTTGCTGCGATTTTCGATCTCCTTGCTCAAAGCTCCATTCACAAAACTGCTTTGGGAGATTGTTGCTTGGTATGTGACTCCTCCATTGGTCCAATTAGTTTTTGTTCTAGTGCTTTATTCATTGCAAATTTTTACTGCATAGGTGACTGTGTTTTTGAGCTTGCATGTTAAATTTATGAGGTCTCAAGTAATTCTAATGCATGATATAGGCTCTAGGCACTTGTAGGAGTAGTTGCTATCAATCTTGTTTAGTTTTGTTCACTTTTATTTTGAAGTTACTAAAATTTCAGAAATTTTCAGAAAATCTTAAGGAGATTTTGAGGGGCTCTTCTAGCCAAGGCTCCCAGGAAAAACAAGCTAAAGAGAAGGAAAATGCCAAGTATAATCTTCATCGCATAGCGGAAGTACGACCGTGTGAATGGCCATGCGATAATTTCTTGAGAGAAGCTGGAATTTATGAAGATTTTTATTCTTTGATCGAGAATGCAGGCCTCACCGATTTCCTCCACGACCAGATCGATCAGTATCTCTTACTCACCAATACTTTCATGCAAAACTTTTATTATTATCCTAAGAAGTCACCGCCTTCAGTATCATTTCATTTATATGATGAATTTAGGGAAATGTCTTTACGTAATTTTTGCGCGGTATGTAGGATACACTTTGAGGGAAAATTAGAGGAACCACATCGTAGGGATGTGGATGGCTTTGTTAACACTATCACTGTAGGGGATCCTAAGAAGGGTTCTGATGCGAGAATCTCTAGCACACACTTCCCTATTTTACGCTACTTTGCCATATTTGCTAGTAGATGCTTGATTGGTCATGGAAATAGTGGAAACTACAATGTTCCTGATATTATTATTCTTCACCATGCCTTGTTTGGAGATAATAGTTTTAGTATGGGTGTCGTTATTGCTAAACGGCTAAGCCTGAATCGTACAAAAGGCCCCATCTTTGGAGGTATCTATGCTGCACGTCTTGCTAGACATTTTGAGATACCTATTAGGCACCATGAGAAAGAGGAGACAAAATTGCCTCCTTACATTTTATATTACAAGAGCATGGTAGCACATGAGTTCATTGTTGACAACGAAGAAAAGATGCTCTTGTATAACCTAAGATTTAGTAAGAAACACAATGAGACTATTATTTTACCTGCGCCTCTGTTGTTTGATTTGATTGTAGATAATTTTCTTGTCACGCCGGAAGCAGTGTACGCTCATCGAGGCCAAGCATCCACTCCAGAACCTGAGCCTAAGCCGTAACATGCACTGGACCCTTATCGAGCATCATCTTACCAGTGGGATCCGGAGGAGACGGCCGGCCAGTGGTATCCTGATTACACCCCTCAGTACACCGGGGAGAGTAGCCGCAGTCCATGGCATTAGACCAACTTAGGCCAAAAGCCTAAGCTTGGGGGAGTACGTATTTCTCACCGACTTTACATTCATGTTCACACACTATTCTAGTCGTCGGTGCTCATACTCTTTCATTGTATTATCCATGCTAGTTTAATTTTCTTTTTCTAGTTTTCTTCTTGTGTGTTTGATAAACCTTAAGAAAAACCAAAAAATTAGTTAGTTTAATTTCCATGTTTGTAGTAGAATTAAAATGAAAACCCAAAAAGATTTCTCGTTCTTCTTCTTACTTGTTGGGAGCTTTCCCGTGTAAATAGTTTTATTTTATTTTCTTTCCTTTGGGGGTCGAGAGTAGAAGACCATATTGAAAATGTTTAGTGGCTCTCATATGCATGATTGTTTATTTAACTTAGAGCCCATATTACTTTGTCTTCTCTCAATGCTTGCAGATACCAGCTTAGTCCAATGCACGTGCACTATTATTATTATACACATTGTTCGGTCATGCAAGTGAAAGACAATAATGACGATATATGATGGACTGATTGAGATGGGAGAAACTGGTATGAACTCGACCTCTCTTGTTTTTGTAAATATGATGAGTTCATCGTTCCTGATTCAGCTTAATATGAAGTAAACATATTTGCAATGACATTTAGAGATTATAGTTGCTCGTGCCATGCTTGATTAGCTATGAGTTATAATGGTTTACCTTGCGTGCCAACATGCAATTAGAATGATTATGATGTGGTATGATGGGATGGTATCCTCCCTTGAATAAATTGAGTGACTCGACTTGGCACATGTTCACGCATGTAGTTGAACAAATCAACATAGCCTTCACGATATTTATGTTCATGGTGGATTATATCCTACTCATGCTTGTACTCGGTGTGAATTAATTTTAATGCATGTTCATGACTGTTGTCGCTCTCTCAGTTGGTCGTTTCCCAGTCTTTTGCTAGCCTTCACCTGTACTAAGCGGGAATACTGCTTGTGCATCCAAACTCCTTAAACCCCAAAGTTATTCCAATGAGTCCACCATACCTTCCTATATGCGATATCTACCTGCCGTTCCAAGTAAATTTGTATGTGCCAAACTCCAAACCTTCAAATGAAATTCTGTTTTGTATGCTCGAGTAGCTCATGTTTCAACTAGGGCTGCCTATATCTTCCTTCTAGGTGGGTTATTCTCAAGAGGAGTGGACTCCGCTCCTCATTCACGAGAAAGGGCCAGTAACTGATACGTCTCCAACGTATCTATAATTTTTGATTGTTCCATGCTATTATATAACCCCTTTTGGATGTTTACGGGCTTTATTTTACACATTTATATCATTTTTGGGACTAACCTACTAACCGGAGGCCCAGCCCGTATTGCTATTTTTTTTGCCTATTTTAGTATTTCAAAGAAAAGGAATATCAAACGGAGTCCAAACGGAATGAAACCTTCGGGAGCGTGATTTTTGGAGCGAACATGATCCAGAGGACTTGGAGTGCAAGTCAAGAAGCAATCGAGGCGGCCAGGAGGTAGGAGGGCGCGCCCACCCCTCCTGGGCGCGCCCCTGTCTCCTGGGCCCCTCGAGCGGCCACCGACGTACTTCTTCCTCCTATATATACCTACGTACCCCGAAAACATCCAGGGAGCCACCGAAACACAATTTCCATCACCGTAACCTTCTGTATCCACGAGATCCCATCTTGGAGCCTTCGCTGGTGCTCCGCCGGAGGGGCAATCGACCATGGAGGGATTCTACATCAACACCATAGCCCCTGCGATGAGTTGTGAGTAGTTTACCATAGACCTTCGGGTCCATAGTTATTAGCTAGTTGGCTTCTTCTCTCTTTTTGGATCTCAATACAATGTTCTCCCCCTCTCTTGTGGAGATCTATTCGATGTAAACTCTTTTTGCGGTGTGTTTGTCGAGATCCGATGAATTGTGGGTTTATGATCAAGTTTATCTATGAGAAATATTTGAATCTTCTCTGAATTCTTTTATGTATGATTGAGTTATCTTTGCAAGTCTCTTCGAATTATCAGTTTGGTTTGGCCTACTAGATTGATCATTCTTGCCATGGGAGAAGTGCTTAGCTTTGGGTTCAATCTTGCGGTGTCCTTACCCAGTGACAAAAAGGATTGCAAGGCACGTATTGTATTGTTGCCATCGAGGATAAAAAGATGGGGGTTTTATCATATTGCTTGAGTTCATCCATCTACATCATGTCATCTTTCTTAATGCGTTACTCTGTTTTTATGAACTTCATACTCTAGATGCATGATGGATAGCGGTCGATGTGTGGAGTAATAGTACTAGATGCAGGCAGGAGTCGGTCTACTTGTCACAGATGTGATGCCTATATACATGATCATGCATAGATAATCTCATAATTATTCGCTTTTCTATCAATTGCTTGACAGTAATTTGTTCACCCACCTTAATACTTATGCTATCTTGAGAGAAGCCTCTAGTGAAACCTATGGCCCCCGGGTCTATCTTTTATCATATAAGCTTTCAATCTACTTTTCTTTGCCTCTTTACTTTTTGCATCTATATTATAAAATACCAAAAATATATTGATCTTATCATACTATCTCTATGAGATCTCACTTTCGCAAGTGGCCGTGAAGGGATTGACAACCCCTTTATTGCGTTGGTTGCGAGTTCTTTGTTTGTTTGTGTAGGTGCATGGGACTTTTGAGGAGCCTCCTACTGGATTGATACCTTGGTTCTCAAAATCTGAGGGAAATACTTACGCTACTATTGTTGCATCACCCTTTCCTCTTCAAGGAAAACCAACGCAAGATCAAGACTTAGCAGTAACCGGGATGCCCAGTCCCATGATCCAAAAAGATCAAAGCAAATCAATATAATTAAACAAAACTCCCCCAGGGCTGTTGTTAGTTGGAGGCACTCATTGTTTCGAGCAAGCCATGGATTGATGCTTGTTGGTGGTGGGGGAGTATAAACTTTTACCATTCTGTTTGGGAACTGCCTATAATGCATGTAGTATGGAAGATACACCCATCTCATAGTTGTTGCGTTGACGATGAAAGTATGCCGCTCAAAATGTTATTCAATCTCTATTTTAAAATTGATCTCTGGCACCTCTATAAATCCCTGCTTCCCTCTGCGAAGGGCCTATCTATTTACTTTTATGTTGAGTCATCATCCCTCTTATTAAAAATCACCCGCTGGAGAGCACACTATCATTTGCATTCATTACTATTGGTTTATATTGGGTATGACTTGACTGGATCTCTTTTACCATGAATTACAATGTTTAGACAGTCCTTGATCTTTAAAGGTGCTCCGCATTTATGTTTTGCGGTCTCACAAAGGGCTAGCGAGATACCATTTTGTTATATCATATTATGATTGTTTTGAGAAAGTGTTGTCATCCGAATTTTACTATTATGGCTCGCTAGCTGATTATGCCATTGATATGAGTAATTGTGAGACCGAGGTGTTATTGTGAGTATGGTTAGTTCATAATATTTGCTGAAACCTGAATGATGGCTTTGCATGTTTACAACAACAAGAGCAAACAGAGTTTGTAAAAGTTTTTCTTTATCACTTTCAGTTTATCAACTGAATTGCTTGAGGACAAGCAAAGGTTTAAGCTTGGGGGAGTTGATACGTCTCCAACGTATCTACTTTTCCAAACACTTTTGCCCTTGTTTTGGACTCTAACTTGCATGATTTGAATGAAACTAACCCGGACTAATGCTGTTTTCAGCAGAACTGCCATGATGTTGTTTTATGTGTAGAAAACAAAAGTTCTCGGAATGACTTGAAAATTCACGGAGACAAGTTTTGGAAAATATAAAAAATACTGGCAAAAGAATAAAGACCAGGGGCCCACACCCTATCCACGAGGGTGGGGGGCACGCCCCCCTGTCTCGTGGGCCCCCTAAGGCTCCACCGACCTCAACTCCAACTCCATATTCCGTTTCGCGGAGAAAAAAATCAAAGAGAAAGTTTCATCGCGTTTTACGATACGGAGCCGCCGCCAAGCCCTAATCTCTCTCGGGAGGGCTGATCTGGAGTCCGTTCGGGGTTCCGGAGAGGGGGATTCATCGCCGTTGTCATCATCAACCATCCTCCATCACCAATTTCATGATGCTCACCGCCGTGCGTGAGTAATTCCATCGTAGGCTTGCTGGACGGTGATGGGTTGGATGAGATTTACCATGTAATCAAGTTAGTTTTGTTAGGGTTTGATCCCTAGTATCCACTATGTTCTGAGATTGATGTTGCTATGACTTTGTTATGCTTAATGCTTGTCACTAGGGCCCGAGTGCCATGATTTCAGATCTGAACCTATTATGTTTTCATGAATATATGTGTGTTATTGATCCTATCTGGCAAGTCTATAGTCACCTAATATGTGTTATGATCCAACAACCCCGAAGTGACAATAATCAGGATACTTCTCGGTCATGACCGTAGTTTGAGGAGTTCATGTATTCATTATGTGATAATGCTTTGTTCTGGTTCTCTATTAAAAGGAGGCCTTAATATCCCTTAGTTTCCACTAGGACCCCGCTGCCACGGGAGGGTAGGACAAAAGATGGCATGCAAGTTCTTTTCCACAAGCACATATGACTATATTCGGAATACATGCCTACATTACATTGATGAACTGGAGCTAGTTCCGTGTCACCCTATGTTATATCTATTACACGAGGAATCGCATCCGGCATAATTATCCATCACTGATCCAATGCGTGCGAGCTTTTCACATCTTGTGTTTCGCTTATTTACTTTTCCGTTGCTATTGTTACAATTCCTACAAAACTATTATCTTTACTCTTGCCACTGTTACCTTTATTATCATACTACTTTGCTACTAAATACTTTGCTGTAGTAACTAAGTTATCCAGGTGTGGTTGAATTGACAACTCAACTGCTAATACTTAAGAATATTCTTTGGCTCCCCTTGTGTCGAATCAATAAATTTGGGTTGAATACTTTACCCTCGAAAGCTGTTGCGATCCCCGACACTTGTGGGTTATCAGCATTCCACTTATGATTAACCCCTACTGCAAGCATCCGCAACTACAAAAGAAGTATTAAGGTAAACCTAACCATAGCATCAAACTAGTGGATCCAAATCAGCCCCTTATGAAGCAACACATAAACTAGGGTTTAAGCTTCTGTCACTCTAGCAACCCATCATCTACTTATTACTTCCCAATGACTTCCTCTAGGCCCAAATAATAGTGAAGTGTCATGTAGTCAACGTTCACATAACACTACTAGAGGAGAGACAACATACATCTCATCAAAACATCAAACGAATACAAAATTCACATGACTACTAATAGCAAGACTTCACCCATGTCCTCAGGAACAAACGTAACTACTCACAAAGCATATTCATGTTCATGATCAGAGGAGTATTAATATGCATTAAGGATCTGAACATATGATCTTCCACCAAGTAAACCAATTAGCATCAACTGCAAGGAGTAATCAACACTACTAGCAACCCACAGGTACCAATTTGTGGTTTTGATACAAGATTGGATACAAGAGATGAACTAGGGTTTTGAGAGGAGATGGTGCTGGTGAAGATGTTGATGGAGATTGACCCCCTCCCCATGAGAGGATCGTTGGTGATGATTCCCCCCTCCCGGAGGGAAGTTTCCCTCGCAAAACAGCTCCACCGGAGCCCTAGATTGGTTCTGCCTCATGGCGGCGGAGTTTCGTCCCGTAAGCTTGCTTCTGAATTTTTCTAGGGTAAAAGCCTTCATATAGCAGAAGATGGGCACCAGGGGGCCCAGGAGACAGTGGGGCACGCCTAGTAGGGGGGCGCCCCCACCCTTCTGGCCAGGGTGTGGGCCCCATCTGGTATTTTCTTCGCTCAATAATTCTTATTAATTCCAAAAGTGACTTTCGTGGAGTTTCAGGTTTTTTGGAGCTATGCAGAATAGGTTTCCAATATTTGCTCCTTTTCCAGCCAGAATTCCAGCTGCCGACATTCTGCCTCTTCATGATAAACCTTGTAAAATAAGAGAGAATAGCCATAAGTATTGTGACAATGTGTAATAACAGCCCATAATGCAATAAATATCGATATAAAAGCATGATGAAAAATGGACGTATCACCTGCTAGTCTACCGGAGCTGCAGCATTGCGTGCAAAAACTAAATGAAACCTGAGAGACTATATCCAGAGATGGATCACTCTGCACCACACAGTGGAGAATGTGTCACATCACCAAGCAATATGTGCCTTCAAGGAAGGCGTTTGCTACAGAGAGCTCAATCTGAAGTTCGGTCGGACTAGAGATATGTCTTTGACTCGGATGATGGAGATTGCCACCAAATACGCTAACGGCGAAGAGGAAGACCGACTCAGGAGTGGCAAGCACAAAACAGTCGCCCAGGACACCGGAGGAGGAAATTCCAGTCATAAGCAGAAGCGAAAGGCTGAGGCAACGGGTCCTGCCGAGGCAGCAGTGTTGAATCAAGGAACATTCAAAGGGAAACATAAATGGCCCTAGACCCCCAAGAAGGTGAAGACCGGGAAGGAAATGATGTGATGGATTTGCCGTGTCACATTCACACCAAGAAGGATGAGGAGGGGAACCTGATTCTCCCCAAGCATACCACTCGACAATGTCGACTCGTAATCCAGAGCTTCCAAGAAAGTAAACCCAATGATAAGGACAAAGAGCCAGAGAAGGAAGAAGAGGATAAGAATGATGATGACGGTTACCCCAATGGCAATGCCACCTTGGTGATTTTTGCAGATACTGAGAGCAAAAGTCGACTGAAGATCATTAACAGAGAGGTGAACATGGTTGCTCCGGCAACATCAAGGTATCTGAAGTGGTAAAAAAACCCATTACATTCGACCAGTCCGACCACCCGGCAGGCATAGCTACCCCTGGGCGGCAGGCACTGGTGGTTGACCCAGTCGTGGGGGGCACCCGATTGAGTAAAGTCTCGATGGATGGTGGCAGTGGCCTGAATATTCTGTATGCTGAGGCCCTCAAAGGAATGTGCATTCCGATGTCCAAACTCAGCGAGAGCAACATGTGGTTCAATGGAATCATCCCAGGAAAGAAAGCCGAATCACTCGACCAGATCACTCTTGGCGTGGTTTTCGGCGATGAGAATAATTTCTGCAAGGAGAAGTTGACGTTTGAGGTAGTGGATTTCCAGAGTGCATATCATGCCATTCTGGGCAGACCTGCTTATGCTAGCTTTATGGCTCGACCGTGCTATGTTTATCTCAAGATGAAGATGCTTGGACCAAGAGGCGTAATAATTGTTTCCGGTAACCGTCAGAGAGCATAAGATTGTCTGCAAGATGGGCCGAAGATAACAGATGAGAAGATGGTAGCAGTAGAGTTTCAAGAATACCAGAAGACTGCAGATCCGACTGATTTGCTGGGTGCTAAGAGGCCTGCCTCAGAGTCCGCATTTCAGTCGGCCGACGAGACCAAGCCAGTCCATGTTCACCCGACCGATCCCAATGCCGCTCTGACCCATATCTCGACGACACTCGACATCAAATAGGAAGAAGGGCTCATCCAGTTCCTCCGTGAGAACTGGGACATCTTTGCATGGAAACCATCTAACATGCCACGTGTACCCAGGGAGCTGGCTGAGCACCATTTGCGAGTCAATCCAAAAGTAAAACCCGTCAAAGAGCACCTCCATCAGTCCGCCACGGAGAAGAGAAAAGATATTGACGAGGAAGTGGCTCGGCTCCTGGCTGCTGAGTTCATCCACGAGATATACCACTCCGAGTGGCTCGGCAATGTTGTTATGGTTCCCAAGAAAGACAAATCACTTTGCATGTGTATTGAGTTCAAGCACATCAATCGGGCCTGCCTGAAAGATCATTTTCCTCTACCCCGCATCGACCAGATTGTCAATTCAACTGCGGGATGTGAGCAAATGTCCTTCCTGGATGCTTATTCCGGGTACCATCAGATCCGACTGCATGGACCCGATGAGATAAAAACAGCTTTCATCACCTCATTTGGGTGTTTTTGCTATGTTACTATGCCCTTCGGCCTCAAGAATGCTGGTGTCACATTCATGCGCATGATTCAGAAGTGCCTACTCACTCAAATCAGTCGGAATGTGGAAGCATACATGGATGACATAGTGGTTAAGTCACGCAAAGGTTCGGACCTGCTGACTAACCCTGCTAAAACCTTTGCCAACCTGAGAAGGTATGATATCAAGCTTAATCCATCAAAGTGCACATTTGGAGTCCCAGGCGGAAAGTTACTCGGTTTTCTCATTTCCGAACGAGGGATCGACGCAAACCCAGAGAATATTGGCACAACCCTCCGAATGAAATGCCCAGTGCGTGTGCACGATGTTCAGAAGCTTACTAGTTGTTTGGCTGCTTTGAGCCGATTCATCTCACGCCTTAGTGAAAAGGCACTGCCTCTTTACCGACTGATGAAGAAATCTAACAAGTTCGAGTGGAATGACGAAGCTGAAGCAACGTTCGAGGAGCTCAAAGCCCTGCTTTCCACCCAGCCGGTGCTTGCTGCTCCGGTTAGCAAGGAGCCTCTACTTCTTTACATCGCAGCCACAAGACAAGTTGTTAGCACAGTGCTCATGGTCGAGCGGGAAGAAGAAGGCAAGGCCTTCAAAGTCCAGCGCCCTGTGTATTACATTTCAGAAGTCTTAACCCCATCCAAGCAGAGATATCCTCATTATCAGAAGCTTGTTTATGGGATTTACCTGACTACGAAGAAGGTTGCACATTATTTCTCTGATCACTCAATTTCAGTCGTCAGCGATGCTCAATTGTCAGAGATTCTGAATAATAGAGATGCAACTGGTCGAGTGGCAAAGTGGGCGATTGAACTTCTTCCTTTGGATATCAAGTTTGAGGCAAAGAAGGCCATTAAGTCTCAAGCAATTGCAGATTTCCTCGCAGAGTGGACAAAATAGCAACAGCCGATTCAAATTCAGTCGGAACATTGGACCATGTTCTTTGATGGATCCAAGATGTTAAATGGCTCTGGTGCAGGAGTGGTCTTAGTGTCCCCACGAGGATACAAGCTCAGTTATGTCCTCCAGATTCACTTTGATTCTTCAAACAATGAAGCTGAGTATGAGGCACTATTGTATGGGTTGCGTATGGCCATTTCACTCGGTGTCCGGCGCTTGATGGTTTATGGCGACTCAGACTTAGTGGTTAACCAAGTAATGAAGGAATGGGACGTTAGGAGTCCTGCAATGACAGGTTACTGTAATGTAGTGAGAAAGCTAGAAAAGAAGTTTGAGGGGTTAGAGCTCCACCACATCCCATGAATCAAGAATTAAGCTGCTGATGATCTGGCGAAGATAGGTTCCACTCGGAAGCCTATTCCCAACAATGTGTTCTTGGAGCATCTCCATACCCCGTCGGTACAAGAAGATCCCTTCAAGGAAGAGCCCCCGCAGCCAATAAGTTCAACCAACCCGACTGAGATCGAGGTTCCAGCCGTGGTCGACCTGATCATGGAAGTCTTGGTGGTCACGCCTGATTGGATAGTATCGTACATCGCGTACATCCTCAGAAAAGAGCTCCCAGAGGATGAAGATGAGGCTCGCCAGATAGTTCATCGATCAAAGGCTTTCACCATGATGAAAGGACAACTTTACAAAGAAAGTGTCACAGGAGTGGCCCAACGCTGCATCACCCCGGAAGAAGGTCGAATGATCCTAAACGATATCCACTAGGGGACCTGTGGTCACCATGCATCCTCTCGGACCATCGTGGCCAAAGCATACCGAGCGAGATTCTATTGGCCTCGAGCAAATGAGATGGCGAAAGATATAGTCGACAAGTGCGCAGGTTGCCAATTCTACTCCAACATGTCTCACAAGCCTGCATCTGCCCTGAAGACTATACCACTCGTCTGGCCGTTTGCAGTCTGGGGATTGGATATGGTTGGGCCCTTCAAGACCGGCGCGAGTGATTTCACCCATTTACTCATGGCAGTCGACAAGTTAACCAAGTGGATTGAAGCCAAGCCCATCAAAAACCTTGGAGCAAGCACTACCGTCAGTTTCATCAGAGAGCTGACATTCAGATATGGAGTTCCTCACAGCATCATCACAGATAACGGCTCCAATTTTGATTCTGATGAGTTCAAGGGATTTTGCGCTTCAAAGGTTACTCGGGTCAATTATGCGTCCGTGCTATGTCTTGAGCTTGCGTTGGTTTTCCTTGAAGAGGAAAGGGTGATGCAGCAATAGTAGCGTAAGTATTTCCCTCAGTTTTTGAGAACCAAGGTATCAATCCAGTAGGAGGCTCCTCAAAAGTCCCACACACCTACACAAACAAACAAGAACTCGCAACCAACGCAATAAAGGGATTGTCAATCCCTTCACGGCCACTTGCGAAAGTGAGATCTGATAGAGATAATATGATAAGATAAATATATTTTTGGTATTTTATGATATAGATTGGAAAAGTAAAGATGCAAATAAAAGTAGATTGAACGCTTATATGATAAAAGATAGACCCGGGGGCCATAGGTTTCACTAGTGGCTTCTCTCAAGATAGCATAAGTATTATGGTGGGTGAACAAATTACTGTCGAGTAATTGATAGAAAAGCGAATAATTATGAGATATCTAGGCATGATCATGTATATAGGCATCACTTCCGTGACAAGTAGACTCACTCCTTCCTGCAGCTACTACTATTACTCCACACATCAACCGCTATCCAGCATGCATCTAGAGTATTAAGTTCATAAAGAACAGAGTAACGCATTAAGCAAGATGACATGATGTAGAGGGATAAACTCATGCAATATGATATAAACCCCATCTTTTTATCCTCGATGGCAACAATACAATACGTGCCTTGCTACCCCTGCTATCACTGGGAAAGGACACCGCAAGATTAATCCCAAAGCTAAGCACTTCTCCCATTGCAAGAAAGATCAATCTAGTAGGCCAAACCAAACTGATAATTCGAAGAGACTTGCAAACATAACTTAATCACACATAAAAGAATTCAGAGGAGATTCAAATATTTCTCGTAGATAAACTTTGATCATAAACCCACAATTCATTGGATCTCGACAAACACACCGCAAAAAGAGTTACGTCGAATAGATTTCCAAGAAGATCGAGGAGAACTTTATATTGAGATTCAAAGAGAGAGAAGAAGCCATCTAGCTAATAACTATGGACCCGAAGGTCTGTGGTAAACTACTCACATTTCATCAGAAGGGCCTTGGAGATGATGTAGAGGCCCTCCATGGTCGATTCCCCCTCCGGCGGAGCGCCAATGAAGGCTCCAAGATGGTATCTTGCAGATGCAGAAGGTTATGGCGGTGGAATTAGGTTTTCGTGGTCGCTTCTGATGTTTTCGTGGTACATGGGTATATGTAGGAGGAAGAAGTAGGTCGGTGGATGCTTGAGGGGCCCACGAGGGTGGGGGCGCACCCACCTGTAGGGGGCGCCGGGCACCCTCGTGGCCGCCCCCTCGTCTCTTGACTTCCACTCCAAGTCCTCTGGATCATGTTTGTTCCAAAAAGATCGCTCCCGAAGGTGTCATTCCGTTTGGACTCTGTTTGATATTCCTTTTCTTCGGAACACTGAAATAGGCAAAAAAACAGCAATTCGGGCTGGGCCCCCGGTTAGTAGGTTAGTCCCAAAAATGATATAAAAGTGTAAAGTAAAGCCCATAAACATCCAAAACGAGTAATATAATAGCATGGAACAATAAAAAATTATAGATACATTGGAGACGTATCAAGCATTCCCAAGCTTAATTCCTGCTCGTCCTCGAGTAGGTAAATGATAAAAACACAATTTTTGATGTGGAATGCTACCTAGCATAATTCTCAATGTAATTTTCTTTATTGTGGCATGAATGTTCAGATCCAAATGATTCAAAAAAGTTCATATTGACATAACAAATAGTAATACTTCAAGCATACTAATCAAAGCAATCATGTCTTCTCAAAATAACATGGCTAAAGAAAGTTCATCCCTACAAAATCTTATAGTTAGGTCATGCTTCATTTTCGTCGCACAAAAATGCTCCCATCTTGCACACCCCCGATGACAAGCCAAGAAATTGTTTCATACTTAAATAATCTCAAACTTTTTCAACTTTCACGCAATACATGAGCATGATCCATGGATATAACACTATGGGTGGAATAGAATATGATGAGGGAGATTGTGTGGAGAAGAAAAAAAAGGAGAAAGTCTCACATTGACGAGGATAATCAACGAGCTATGGAGATGCCCATTGAGGGAGTCCCGAATTAGGGGGTGTCCAGATGACCGGACTATAACCTTTGGCCGGACTCCTAGACTATGAAGATACAAGATTGAAGACTTCGTCCCGTGTCCGGATGGGACTTTCCTTGGCGTGGAAGGCAAGCTTGGCGATACGGATATGTAGATATCCTCCCATTGTAACCGACTTTCTGTAACCCTAGCCCTCTCCGGTGTCTATATAAACCGGAGGGTTTTAGTCCGTAGGACGAACAACAATCATACCATAGGCTAGCTTCTAGGGTTTAGCCTCTCTGATCTCGTGGTAGATCTACTCTTGTACTACCCATATCATCAATATTAATCAAGCAGGAGTAGGGTTTTACCTCCATCAAGAGGGCCCGAACCTGGGTAAAAACATCGTGTCCCTTGTCTCCTGTTACCATCAGCCTAGACGCACAGTTCGGGACCCCCTACCCGAGATCCGCCGGTTTTGACACCGACATTGGTGCTTTCGTTGAGAGTTCCACTGTGTCGTCGCCATCAGGAAGGATGCCTCATCCCGTCTTTAAAGACGGCACTATTGCTAAAGGAGCTTTGGCTATCGGCCAAACTCTCCGGCTAGGCGGGTTCCTTATGACCGCTTGTTCGGCCTCCGTGCTGACGATGACTTCTCGGGTCATCGAAAGCAATCTTCACGTCAACTCGGAACTCGCCGAGCAGCTAGATCTGATGGAGCTCTCTTCCTTAAACAAGCTCTTGGATCGCATCACCGCCCTAGGAGTCGCTATAGACCACGATCAGATTGGGCTTAAACCCGATCTGAGAGAGATCGACTCTCCCCAGGTCACCCACCACGTTGCAGTGGTGGAGGAACAATGCGGCAAGCCTTCATCTATCTTAAAGAGTAGTTATGTCCGGATTCCCGATCCCTCCAAGCCGAATACCCGCGGAGGGCAGGACGTCATTCAAGCCCCGAACCTAAAGTCAGGCAGCGGGCTAGATTCATTGGACGATATCCAAGAACACAAGATTCCGAGTCCGGAAACTCCTTGGCCCTTGAGCCTCAGATGGGGCGAGGTTTCGGATTTAATTCCACCCGCCCACCCAAATATAAGGGATTTATCCCAAATTCGGCAAGAGCCCGTAGAAACAGTACACCATTATTGGGCCAGATTCCTCCTAGTTATGAACAGAATAGAGGACTGCCACGAGGAGGATGCAATTTCATCCTTCTGCAATAATTGCACGGACAAGGGGATCCTCAACACCATAAGTCACCGTGAAAGTACACGCTTCGCTGACTTGGCATCCATAGTATGAAAGTACTGTGCCATGGAAAGCGCATGGAAAACCGAAATAAAATTTGGGACAATCCGACCTTGAATACAACCCCAGTCCAAAATAAAATGGTGCATCATCGCAAGGCACCTAGGTTAAACACCAAAAAGCAAAAACCCTCTACAGGGCATGGAACCGTACTGGAGGGATGGCTCAATGGACCCTGTAAAATTCATAGTACAGAGGGCGCCACACCAACTCATAGCCTTAGAGCATGTTGGATACTCCGGCAGGTGGCCAGAAGGGCGAGGAGCTTCTAACTCCAGAATTCACAGAGCACCACCCCAGAGATACCAGTACGGTATTAACAGTCTTCAAGACCTTCGCATCAAACAATATGTGGAAATGGACACTCCGCAACCTTGCCGAAGTCTACCAAGTAGCAACAATAAACCCATGGAGCGACACGGCCATTACCTTTAATGCTAGTGACGAACCTAAATTCCGAACAGCCCGAGCACCAGCCGCATTGGTCCTCAGTCCAATAGTGGATGGCTTTCGACTTACCAAGGTACTCATGGACGGTGGCAGCGGATTGAACCTCATTTATGAGGAAACCCTTCGAAAAATGGAAATAGACTGGAGCCGCATTGAGCAAAGCAACACAACCTTTAGAGGAATAATCCCCAGTCGGGAAGCGTGTTGTACAGGAAAAATCACACAGGACGTGGTGTTCGGCACGCTGGATAATTACAGATCCGAGGAGGTCACGTTTCAAGTGGCCCCGTTCAGCAGCGGATACCACGCTCTATTAGGGCGAGAGGCGTTCACAATTTTTCAAGCTATACCCCATTACGGGTACATGAAGCTCAAAATGCCCGGACCCAACGGGATCATCACTCTTGCTAGTGACCCGGACATAGCACTCCGCGCCGAAAACAAAACATCCGCACTGGCCCTTGAGGCACTTTCCGAAGCCCTAGCAGCTGAAGAACTAACCGCGCCGCGCTCCATAGTGAACAGGGATGATGTGATACTCGATAAAAGATCCAAGTCCACCTCCTTTAAACCGGCGGACAAAATAGTCAAATTCTAAGTCCACCCAACGGACCCTACAAAAACGGCCTCCATCGGGGCGCAATTAAACCCTGATGTAGATGCCGCACTACGAGAATTCCTACGCGAAAATTGGGACATTTTTGCCTGGCACCCTTCAGACATGCCAGGAATCCCATGCAGGCTGGCCGAACACAGCCTCAACATCCTAAAAGGATTCAAGCCTGTCAAGCAGGCTCTTCGGCGATTCTCCGAACCAAAGAGACAAGCCATGGGAGAAGAGCTAGCCAAACTAATGGAGGCCGGATTCATCAGAGACATAAAACATCCGGACTGGCTAGCGAACCTAGTGATCGTACCAAAGAAGGACAAATCCTGGCGCCTATGCGTCGATTTCAAGGACCTCAACAAGGCTTGCCCAAAGGATCCCTTCCCCCTCTCCCGCATCGATCAAATTATTGATGCTACCGTAGGACACGATTCATTGTGTTTCCTCGACGCATACTCCGGCTACCATCAAATTAAGATGGCAGAGCCAGACCAAGCCGCAACGACTTTCATCACCCCATACGGCCCATTCTGCTTCAACACAATGCCCTTCGGGCTCAAAAACGCTGGCGCAACATATCAGCGCATGATTCAGACATGTGTGGCAAACCAGATCGGCAAAACAGTGGAGACATACGTAGATGACGTGGTCGTCAAAACCAAGCATGTCGAAACTTTAGTAGACGATTTGAGGCTCACATTCGATAACCTCTGGACATACGACATCAAGCTTAACCCAGAAAAATGCGTTTTCGGCGTAACAGCCGGAAAGCTCTTGGGCTTCATTGTATCGAGTAGAGGAATTGAAGCAAACCCAGCCAAGATCCGAGATCTGTCACAATTGGATATTCCAAGAGACCTCAAACAAATACAAAAATTGACGGGATGCGTGGCGGCTCTAAGCCGCTTTATCTCCCGTTTGGGAGAAAAGGCATTACCCCTTTATCGCCTCCTCCGGTGCACCGAACACTTTGAGTGGACGGATGCCGCCACGGCCGGACTCGAGGAAATAAAAGCCATATTGGAAACAAACCCAGTCCTGGCCACGCCTAACACCGGCGAACCAATGCTATTATACATTGCGGCAACTCATCAAGTTGTAAGCGCAGTGCTCGTCGTCGAACGAGAAACGGACGAACACAAATTTCCCCTTCAAAAACCAGTTTACTACGTGTCCACTGTCCTCACTCCATGCAAGTCACGGTACCCGCATTATCAAAAGATAGCGTACACGGTGTTTATGGCATCCCGGAAGCTCCGACACTACTTTCAAGAGTGTTCAATAACAGTAGCCTCCGAAGTACCTCTTAACGACATTATAAACAACCACGACGCGACGGGCCGGATTGCTAAATGGGCCATTGAGCTCCTCCCGTTCGACATAACCTACAAGCCACGACGAGCTATCGAGTCGCAAGTTTTGGCCGACTTCGTCACCGAATGGACTGAAGCCGAACTCCCTAAAGATTACGACACATATTCCAATTGGATCATGCACTTTGACGGCTCCAAAATGTTACCTGGTCTGGGGGCTGGCGTCGTTTTGACGTCTCCAACAGGAGATACAGTTCAATACGTACTCTAGATAATGTATATAGACTCCAATAACGCAGCCGAATACGAGGCCCTTCTACATGGCCTCCAGATGGCAGTCTCCATGGGCATTCAACGCCTAGAGGTGCGTGGGGATTCGAACCTTGCGATATCCCAAATAAATGGAGACTTTGATGCAAAGGATCCGTAAATGGCAGCTTATCCCAACACCATCCTAAAAATGTCAGCTCGGTTCGAAGGGCTCGAATTTCACCGTATAGCCCAGGAAAACAATCAGGTAACAGACGTCTTGGCACGCATCGGCGCAAAGCGCGATGTAGTCCCCCCCCCCAACATTTTCTTGGAAAGGCTATTCAAGCCATCTATATCATGGGAAGGGGAATCCGGAAATAACAGCCCAGATCCAACCGCACTGCCCGACACCGAACATTCTAACACAGCGGAAGGCTTGGCCAACGTAGTGACATCCTCAGCCCACGAGATAATGGCAGTCATTGCCCTGTGGACAAAACCATTCCTAGCCTACCTGACCAGGCAGGAACTTCCAGAGGACCAAAACGAGGCACGCTGCATAGTGCGGCGATCTAAAGCCTACAAAGTCCATGAGGGAGAGCTTTATAAGAAAAGCACCACCGGAGTCCTTCAAAGGTGTATCTCCAAAGAGGAAGGGCGAAATCTCCTGGCTGAAATTCATGCCGGACTCGGCGGGTACCACGCCGCAGCCTGGGCCCTTGTAAGCAAGGCCTTCCGTACAGGCTTTCATTGGCCGACGGCCCGGGCAGATGCTCAGGATTTAGTCCAACGATGTGTCGGTTGCCAACTCTTTGCTAACCAAAGCCACATGCCACCCACCGCCCTCCAAACTATACCCATCACCTGGCCCTTTGCAGTCTGGGGGGCTTGACATGGTTGGACCCCTTAAAGGGGGAACCCACAAGCAAAAATACTTACTGGTCATGGTGGACAAATTCACCAAATGGATAGAGGCCAAGCCTGTTAAGACGGCTGAATCCGGACCAGTGATAGACTTCATATCAGGGGTCGTACACCATTATGGTGTCCCCCACAGCATCATCACTAATAACAGCGCGAACTTTACGGCCGACGAGGTCAAACTCTGGTGGAAAAACATGGGCATCAAGCTCGACTACGCTTCAGTCTATCACCCACCAACTAACGGTCAAGTCGAGCGAGCAAATGGTCTAATCATGAGAGGCATCAAACCCAGGTTAGTGCGATCCCTCAAGGAATATAATATGCACTGGGTAGAGGAGCTCGACTCCGTACTCTGGGGGCTGCGGACCACGCCGAATCGCACTATCTGATTCACACCATTCTTTATGGTATACGGCGCCGAGGCAGTTCTGCCCTGCGACATAATTCATGACTCACCTTGCATGCGCATGTATGAAGAAAGAGAGGCCGAACTCGACCGGCAGGACAGTTTGGACGCCTTGGAGGAGGAGCGCGACGTAGCAAAAGTCCGTTCCGCATTCTATCAACAGCAGGCTAGAAGATATCAAAGCAGAGAAGTATGGGCCAAAACTTACAATGTTGACGAATTAGTTCTACGCCTGCCGGACAAGAAAAAGGACAAACTCAAACCCAAATGGGAAGGTCCCTTCATAATTGACCAAGTCCTGACTGGTGGAGCGTACCGTCTGAGAGATGCATCGGATAACCGACTCGAGCCGAACCCATGGAACGCAGCCCGTCTACGAAGATTCTACGCCTAGCGCCGGATTCTATGTTCGTCTCCTTCCTATGTCTATTTTTTACATATTAGCTGTCTTATATTTCTCTCCTTCTCCCTCCTTCTCTCTTATAGCCTTTGAGGGCTCGTTTGCGTCTTGTTCGCAAACAATTGACGCGCCATTCGCGCTCATTATACCAGGGGGCTTCTTTAACAGAAGCTTGTTTATACGGGCCTCATGCCCAACACATGTGTCACACTTCCGCATGTACCTTTATTCACCATTATATGCATCGATATGAATTATGTTTTGGCCAAGCTGGGTTGCCTGGCTCCTGTGCTTACCTCTACGTTCCCGATTGTTCGGCTAGGTGGTAAAGGGAGCACCTCTGCGATTGTTACTGCCAGGTCAGTCGGATGTGTACCTCAGACTGGGTGAAGCCAAAAGCTAGAGTTCTTAAGGGAATATTTGGTCGGTGAACTAAAAGATGATTTCTCCCTCGTTTATTTATCTGCCCCCAGATGTTTTTCTGCTTTTTTCGCAGTCCGGACATGCACTTTAGGGCATGCCTTCGAGGGAAAGGAACCCCTAACGGAACTATTCTCCCTGGAAGATGTTTCTTACTAACCATGTAATATAACATAACTAGTTGGGCACTTGTCTATTCAAGCACTAATGACCCCTACGCCTGGTCTCCACGCATGCCCCGGTTCTTACATAACCGAGAGGGTATTCGGACACACTCCGGACTATCAGGTCCCGAGGTTGAAGCAAAAAGGTCCGCCATGACAAACGATCTACAATCCGGCTAGAAGGCATTTTACATGTCATCTTAAAATACATAGTCAATTTGACTGGGTATATTCCTCTTCAATACCATCCAACAGTCTGTCTAGTTTACAGTCCTGTTGAGAATATTTGGCGGCCAGCTCTACCTGGTCGTACACTAAGCTCACAGGGATCTCCTTCCCATCGGGCCCTACCGGTCCGACCTCGGCCATGTGGTTTGGGTCAGCCTTCGTGTACCGTGTCTTCACCATGGCCCAGGCCTCCCTGGCGCCTTGACGGCAGGCCGATATCTTTCATAATCGGAAGCGCCGCCGCGCTCCCGTCAGCTTCTCCGCAAGCTCTCCAAGGCCTTCGGGCATGGAGACGGATGGCCACAAAGCCTGGGCGACACCTTGCATCACCTGCCGAACTCGTTCATGCAATTGTAAGAGCTCGGGAAGAAGGTCACCCATAGATCCGGGCATTTCCTCCGCAGGCCTACCTGTCAGCATACCTACAGACATAACTCTGTCAATCGACTTCCTCGCTGAACTCTTTTTCCGAAGTTCGTTCAAAGCACTTACTAAAAATGTCGAGTCGAAGCCGCCGATTCTCCTTCACGGAGTCCGACAGCTGAGCACGAACATCCTTTAGTTCCTCGTCCAGCTGGGTGTTGGCATCTTGGAGCTTATTTTTCTCTTGCCTCACCCTTGTAAGCATGCTCTCACCAGCCTTTAACCGGCGCAAGAGTTGTTGTTGGTCCGGATTCACTCCGGCGCCATCTGCAATGTTATTGTCAGATTTTTACACATGACGCGCTTTGCAACATACTTATCTTTCAAAGCATATAGTACCAGAGGGGGTCTCCTTGGCCTCCCCTGCCGAGGCTAGTGCGGCCTCAAGTTGGGATTTGCACTCTTCCAGCTCCTGGGACAATTGGGTATTCTTTTCTGTAAGATCCTGCATAACAAATGATCCTTAAATCAGTTATTCTAACTGTTTCAAGTCTCAGGGTTACTGACATATATAACCATCAAATTTTCTCACTCGTATGTCTTTTAATGCTGCTCTGTGGCTCTGGCTAGACCATTTTGAGCGGCACGGAGATACGCATCTCCCGTATTGAAGGCATCTAACGCCTCTTGGGAGAAACAAGCGTCACGAAGAATTGTCCGGCGACGCCTGTGGTTCATGGCACTCTCCACCTCTGAATTGGTGGCAGACAGCCCGTCCGCATCCTCTGTCAGAGGAGTGTCTGGTGCACGCCTCGTACTCGCCTCCGCTTCTGGACCCGGCCTTGGAGCCTGGCCGGTGGAGGCGCGATTGGCAACCTCTCCGGATATAGTCTGGCGAGCGCTCTTTTTCCTGAAGAAAGCACGAGCGTTGGTACGCCTCGAGGGAATAAAACCTGGGAATAAAAAGGCACGCCATACCGTTGCGCCGGTGTCTCAATCCGGACCGCACTTCTTTTCAGCCTACCGGGCCTTGATGCCCCTTGTTGGCTAGCCACCGTAGGCTCAGCCTTCCGCGTCAAGGACTTCCCCTGCGAAAACGTCATTGGTATACGGTGACCCAAAATAAGCACGGATAGATCATTTTAAAAATGCTGGGACTTCGGTCTCGGTTACTTGAGAGGCTGGGAGTAGTCCGGGATAATCGGCCATAATGGCCACCAAGGCGTTGTCCTTGCTCAATTGATGAAACACCCCATCGATCAGCTCCACGCCTAAGTCCGGGTCCTCTTGGGAGTCCGGATCGAAGGACCGTTCTAGTTCCTCGGGTTGTGGAGGAGGGCTGTTTATCTCCTTTATAGCCTGGCGTAGCTCCTGCGTTGAAATTGCTAGACTAAATACTTAACTATGGGAATATGAAACGGATGGACAAGTGAAAGTATTCGCTTACCCAGCTTGGAGGATTGTACATAGAAAATCCGCCCCGTGGGTTGACGCGGAGGAATTCCACCTCTTCGCCCTTGTACAAAGCGGACAAGATCTTTATTAGAGCGATAGACGAATCCGGCCCCTTACGGCCGCACCGGGTGGCATCGTCCTCCCCGTTGAAATCCCACATGGGGTGGCCTCTATACTGAAGCGGCTGCACCGCCCGTGTAATGCATGTGGCCATGACCTCGATCATGGTCAGTCCGGAATGATCCAACAACCTTATCCAGCTCATCAGGTAAAGGATGTCCCTCTCATTTTCCTTTTGAGGGCTCCGTGGATGCCAGCTTAGGCGCTTCTTCAGAGGAGCATTATCGAACTCAGGGAGGCCGATTCATACAGGGTCCGGCAGGGGAACGTCTTCTATATAAAACCATTCTGAAGGCCAGTCTTCGGACGCCTTCTTTGGGGTTCCGGATAGATATCCGGTCCCGGCGATGCACCATAGTTCGGCTCCGCCCACTTGATATATCGACCCCTCCTGAGAACGGGGCACGAGGCAGAACAGCTTCTTCCACAGCGCAAAATGAGCCTCGATACCCAAAAATAGCTCACAAAGGGCTATGAAGCCCGCGATATGGAATATGGAGGCAGGCGTAAGGTTGTGCAACTGGAGTCCGTAAAACTCCAGGAGCCCCCGGAAAATGGATGAATTGGAAATCCGAGCCCTCTTATCAAATAAGGGACAAGGCATACCCGCTCTCCTTTGGAGGGATTGGGAACGCTCTCTGCTTGCTCTCCACCATTATAGGTGGCGAGCCTGGTTCGAACCGGGACCATGTAGGCCGGGGGGAGTAATCCCTTGGCTTGGAGCGCCACTAGCTCGCTGTGCGAGACGGAGCATCTCTCCCAATCTCCAGGTTGAGGACTGGGGAGGATGAGAGGAGGAGCTGCATTGACCGGCCATGATGGAATGGATCTCTGTCGAATGCGCTCCGATGAAAGCTCGCGAAGGAAAGATGGTGTGATTCGGATCTAAATCCCCGTCTCTTTTATAGGCAGCTCATTTGCACATCTAGGGGGTAAATGAAAAAACACCCTGGCTTTTCACATTCGTTTGACACGTGGAAGATGGCCATTATTGGGCACAGAAGCCAAGGAGCGCAACATTCACCAGAAGCCGGACACTATTTCACAGGTACATGGAGTTTGGAGAAGAACCCGCCTTGCAATGCCGAAGACAAATCTGCGCGTCGGACTCATCGTCATTGAAGCCTGGTTCAGGGGCTACTGAGGGAGTCCCGGAATAGGGGGTGTCCGGATGACCGGACTATAACCTTTGGCCGGACTCCTGGACTATGAAGATACAAGATTGAAGACTTTGTCCCGTGCCCGGATGGAATTTCCTTGGCGTGGAAGGCAAGATTGGCGATACGGATATGTAGATCTCCTCCCATTGTAACCGACCTATGTAACCCTAGCCCTCTCCGGTGTCTATATAAACCGGAGGGTTTGAGTCCGTAGGACGAACAACAATCATACCATAGGCTAGCTTCTAGGGTTTAGCCTCTCTGATCTCGTGGTAGATCTACTATTGTACTACCCATATCATCAATATTAATCAAGCAGGAGTAGGGTTTTACCTCCATCGAGAGGGCCCGAACCTGGGTAAAAACATCGTGTCCCTTGTCTCCTGTTACCATCCGCCTAGACGCACAGTTCGGGACCCCCTACCCGAGATCCGCCGGTTTTGACACCGATACCCATCAATTGATGTCAACATGAGGAGTAGGGATTGCCATGCAACGGATGCACTAGAGCTATAAATGTATGAAAGCTCAACAAAAGAAACTAGTGGGCATGCATCCAACTTGCTTGCTCATGAAGACCTAGGGCATTTTGAGGAAGCCCATCGTAGGAATATACAAGCCAAGTTCTATAATGAAAAATTCCCACTAGTATATGAAAGTGACAACATATGAGACTCTCTATATGAAGAACATGGTGCTACTTTGAAGCACAAGTGTGGAAAAAGATAGTAACATTGCCCCCTTTTTATTTTCTTTTTTTCGGGCCTTTCTTTTTTTTCTTTTAGCCTTTCTTTTTTTTCTTTTTTTCTTTGGCCTTTCTTTTTTTGTTTCTTTTTTTTATTTAGGGACAATGCTCTAATAATGATGATCATCACACTTCTATTTATTTACAACTCAAAACTAGAACAAGGTATGACTCTATATGAATGCCTCCGGTGGTGTACCGGGATGGGCAATGAATCAAGAGTGACATGTATGAAAAATTATGCATGGTGGCTTTGCCACAAATACGATGTCAACTACATGATCATGCGAGGCAATATGACAATGATGATGTGTGTCATGATGATGAACGGAACGGTGGAAAGTTGCATGGCAATATATCTCGGAATGGCTATGGAAATGCCATAATAGGTAGATATGGTGGCTGTTTTGAGGAAGATATAAGGAGGTTTATGTGTGATAGAGCGTATCATATCACGGGGTTTGGATGCACCGGCGAAGTTTGCAACAACTCTCAAGGTGAGAAAGGGCAATGCACGGTACCGAAGAGGCTAGCAATGATGGAAGGGTGAGAGTGCGTATAATCCATGGACTCAACATTAATCAAAAAGAACTCATATACTTATTGCAAAAATCTACAAGTCATCAAAAACCAAGCACTACGCGCATGCTCCTAGGGGGATAGATTGGTAGGAAAAGACCATCGCTCGTGCTCGACCGCCACTCATAAGGATGCACAATATAAGAACACCTCATGTTTCAAATTTGTTACACAACTTTTACCATACGTGCATGCTACGGGACTTGCCAACTTCAACACAAGCATTCTTTAAATTCATAACCACCCAACTAGCATGACTCTAATATCACTACCTCCATATCTCAAAACAATTATCAAGTATCAAATTGATCATAGCATCCAATTCACTTCCTATGATAGTTTTTATTATATCCAACTTGGATGCTCATCATTCTAGGACCAATTTTATAACCATAGCAAATACCATGCTATTCTAAGAGACTCTCAAAATAATATAAGTGAAGCATGACATATTAACAATTTCTACAAAATTAAGTCACTACCATGCTCTAAAAGATATAAGTGAAGCACTAGAGCAAAAACTATCTAGCTCAAAAGATATAAGTGAAGCACATAGAGTATTCTAATAAATTTCAATCATGTGGGTTTCTCCAAAAAGGTGTGTAAAGCAAGGATGCTTGTGGTAAACTAAAAAGCAAAGACTAATATTGTCATGGAATTGTCACGGCAGATGTCCTTAGTGTGAGGACTTAGTCGTGAGGCCAATGCATCTATGCGGTAGCTTGAGAGGGGTTGGGCGGAATCGAGAGATGCAACACAAGACAAGGATTTAGACAGCTTCAGGCCCCGGAAAACATCATCCGGTAATAACCCTGCATGCTGTTTGTGGCTAGGTCCCATTATGATCATGAGGGAGTCACCGGTAAGCCGGCTCCTTGTGTCTAGCCCTAGAGATTGTTTCTTCTTGCTTGTCTTCCCCTCTTGGGGTGCCCTGCCCCTCCTTATATAAATTGAAGGGGCAGGTTACATGTGGAGTCCTATTACGATTATGATTAGTCTATTACAAGTAGAATCCTAGTCTGACCCCTTAAGGGAAAAACTCCTTATGCCTTTCCTCATAAATCGGCCCACCATAACATGAGCCGGCTTTCTGGGTCTTGGGCCTAGTCTTCTATCTGACCCGCTGTTGGGGCCATTAGTGAGTCACCAAGCTCGTGAGTCGTCAGACCAGTGAGCCGCCAAACTCGTGAGTCGCCAGTCCTTCGACGAGTTACCAATGAAAATGCCAAGCCTGGCCGGGTCATACTTCCGTCCGAGTCATACCGCGGGGTATATCCCCGACATTAGCCCCTAGTTTAATTTGGATTTATCCATGTTAAACTGATCCTGTAAAATAAACACAAGAACAAACTTGGTAGGTTATGCTCCGGGTTAAATATTTTCCTGAACCGGCACCTGATCATCCTGAAGTCCTTGTCATTTCCTCCTGGATGCATGCTCAAGATCTTATAGCAAATCTCCTTTAACAAATATGTTCAAACTTTGCCAATACAAAAAATCCAGGCACTTTCTTCTAAAAAATCCGGGTCAATAGGCCAGCTTCATAATCAATTTGCTGACATTGGCTCTTGTAGAGAAATATTATAAGAAATAATCCATTTGAGTCGGCCTTCAATGCTCTGTCTTGACAAAAATATTGGTCTTGAAATATTCAAGTGATGTTCAGCCAACTTAAAGATGTAGATCTTGCCGATTTATGATTGCCAAAATTGCCGGGTTATAAAAAAATGATGTCGGGTCATGATTCTTGTAGACACCAGGTTAATCTGGACTACTCCAAACTGAGAATTTGAAGATTTTTTGTCCCTTATATGCATATCACCTGTAGCCCCCAAGTGTCGGGCTGTCATGCTTGCAGCAACCTGGGACTTGTAATTGCCTTATGCTCATGAAAACTTCAACAAGTGTAGCCCCAAGGGTCGGGTCATTATGCAATAATGAGCAGGGACTTTGTAGATATAACCATGTAAACTTGAACAACAACGTGTATCCCCCAAGGGCCAGCTCATTACAATGTGATGAGTCGGTTCTTCAATAAGTAGAGCAAAAGATGACTTTGCATTAGCCCCCAAGTGCCATGGTGCATGCTGGCAGTGACATGGGACTTGCATATTTGATATGATCTCAATCTGAATAATATAGCCCCCAAGTGCCGGGTCATAAGTCTGCCGCAACTCGGGACTATTCCTTCTATTGTAGAATAAATCATATCCATTGACAAAATAATAGCCATTGCGCTAAAGCGACTTTCAATACCTTATCTTTGAGAAAATCCAAAACGAATAATCATTTTCAAGCATCAATTTTAATGATGAGCTTGGACTTAAGCATTTATATAAGCCATAGTTCTGCAAATCCTGCACAGAGTTTAAACAACATATGCCTTGGCAACTTAACGTCAAAAGCCAGGCCGGCTTAAACATAATCATGTATAAACAATATCATACTTGTGACATTGAATCGTACTATCGGCTTATGATACCTGTGCAGTAAGGGTGATAACCCAATCCTTAGAAGCCAACACTTTGCAAATATATGATGATTGTCATGTGTTGGAGACTTATCATCCAAAATCAAGCCGGGTTAAATTTAAACCACACTTGCACTTAGAACTTGGAGCAAAAAAGTCTCAAGTCAAATAAAGGCTGTGTTCAAATAAAACTTAAACCAAATAAGAAGAAATAATCAAGGCTTCTGATTCGAATACAATCAATAAACTGTTCCAAAGGGGTTAAGCTAGGAATCGAATACGATCATGTAGCCCCTAGTGGCTTTGGCGTTGCGCCGATCAAGAGGGTACCGACAGCTATGTTCTCTTTGGTTCGAATACGACCTATGTTTAAACAGGAAGCCCCCTAATGATCTTGAGAGTTTTTTAACGACTCTGATTCGAATACGATCAAAGTCGGTTCCCAAAAGGGGTTAAGCTATGATTCGAATACGATCAAGAAGCCCCCTAGTGAGCTCGGCAGTGTGCCGATCAAGAGGGTACCAACATCTATGTTATCTTTGGTTCAAATACGACCTATGTTTGAACAGGAAGCCCCCAAATGACCTTGAGAATATTTAACGACTCCGATTCGAATACTATCAGGGTTGGACCAAAAGGGGTTAAGCTAGATTCGAATACGATCAGCCCCCAATGGTCATTGAAGCGGGGTACCTATGTTTGAGTTGTGCTTTGCAACCGACTCTCTTTGGTCCCTTGAGAAATCGAACTTGTGAGATATTGATTCTTTTAAACCCGGCCTTTTAAACCGGATATTGAGAGTTTCAAAGCTTGTAGGAGAGATATGTCTCTTGAGCCGGATTTTAAACCGGATATTCTTTTGATAACCCGGAACTCTTCCATTGAGCCAGAAATTTTTGTTTGCCAGGCACCTTTTTAAGCCAGAAAGTTTCTGACGGCCTTTAAATCAATGCAGCAGTAGCCTCCGGGGCCGGGTTATTTTCCCTTCAATGACCCGTGATTCTTGATTTTTGCTGAAACTGGCAATATTTGCTGAGTCATGTCATCATAGCCCCCGAGTCTTAAGACAACTCAAAGAATTGGCTTGAGACTTCATATTTTGACCATAGCATAAAGCGTATATCATTGTTGTTGATAGCGCGATGCGAATCCAGAGAAGGTTGAGGTGACTGCGGCGGGTTATAAATGAACTCGTATGAGCCGTGTCAGCAACTCGGCCAATGGTTCATTCCAACTGGCTATTTGAAGTTAACTAAACTATAGTGGTGGCGACTTGTGCGCCTGTCCATTGAGCCATCCAGTGCAGACGGCGGCTGATAATATATGATAATTTGCCTCCATTTGTTGGAAGAAAACCGGGCTTCCCAAGCAGTGACCTGCTCATACTCAATAAACAGCTCCTGCAAACAGGCACGACCCGGTGTATTGATGTAGACCAGGCCGCGAGAGATAGACGGTAAAGATGACCGCTACATCAGAGGTAGCACAGACAGATGAGCCGGCCATGGCATTGTAAGCCGGTGTGGACAGGCAAGTTATCCTCCTCGTTGTAATCCAGCGTGGTTGCGAGAGACGGACACGACATTGTAAGCCGGTGCGAACAGACGAGTTTATTGCCAGCGCGATAAGTCGCGCGGACGGCAAGTCAATCACAGGCGTGGTGAGCCGCGCGGACGGGCTAGTCAACCACATCGTGTTGATGTAGTGAACAATTATCTTGCATAAAAAAACATCGCAAGCCAGAGTAGCTGCTCTTTTTTAAAGAAGACAATATATAATATATAAAAATATATCGGATTGATTTCACCTGATATGTCAGGGCAGAATTTATCCACCGCGGAGTTAATGATCACCACAGTGAAGTTGAAATCAATCATGGTTGAGTTGAATGTGGGAGCAGACAGATGAGCCGGCCGCGGCGTTGTAAGCCAGCGCGGACGGGCGAATCAATCGCGGGCACGGTAAGCCGCGCGGATGGGCGAGTCAACCATGTCGTGTTGATGTAGCAAGGTCGGCGACCTTTGTAATAAACAATAGTCCTGGGTTTTTTTTGTCGGATGAATGCGGATACTGGGATCAAAACATATCAAATGTCCGATGCGGCCCTAGCACCATATCCCATGTTCTTTTATACGATGGCAAATCAGCAGCAGTTATACTTGTAGTAGTTATCCTACGAATACGTGGGTCGGGTGGCTGATTCTTTGACTTTTCCAGCATCCAACAACAAGCCTGTTTTTGCTACTGCAACCCCACCATGTGAAGAGCCCGCTGTAGCTGACGCGAATGGTGGCTCAGAACAACCGGGCAGCTTGCAGCAGTCCGTGCGCCGGAGGCGACTTGGACATCAAAGATGGCGGGTCACAGTAGAAGTGGACAGCTTGGCGCAGAACCATAGCAGAAGCAGAGGTGGCTCGGTGGTTCACCGCCGAGATGAAATGGCAATGAAGGCGCGGGTAGACCCAGCGTCGGCTCAATCCAGTTGGTGGAGAAGGACGTGACGGCTGGCAGGTCCGCGGGGCGTGAGCTTGTGCGAGGGCGGCTCAAAAGCGGAGACGACCCGACGATTCGGTGAAGTGAGTCGACGAAACGGCAGTTACTCGGCACGTTGCACAGCAGAGGAAACAACGCACGTGGGCTCGAGGAGGCCACGACGGTGGCTTGCGGCGCGAGGCCAAGCGGGGGCGGCTCGGAGGCACGAGGCCGCGGTGGAGGTAGAGACCGCTACGTCGGTTCAGTCACCGCAGAAGCGGAACACGGTCAGGGGGGGCTCGAGGCCTGCAGAGGCGACTCATTAGCAGAGACGGAAGCGGTTTTCCAGCAAATCTCTTTCCTCCCTTTTTTTTCTTTTGAAACGGAACGCTTGCCATACATGGGTGTGTACTTCCTGGCCAAATTCAGATTGCAAACCGAAGAAAGTAATGTGTATGTAGTAGTACTACTCCGCTTTGGCTCTGGATAGTTTCATGTGGGACTAGCCTTTTCTTTGATTTGACGGGTCAACCTTGCCCTCACATAAGAAATAACAGCCATAAACGTTTTGGTTCTGCCTGCTGCATCATTGTAGTATTCCTCTGGACTTGAAGTGTCGTAGCAAAAATTTCTTGTCCGTTAACCTGCAATCTGGTTAATCGCCCAAAGCAGACCCCAAAATCTGTCTTGGCCTCAGATTCGACGGGTTACCACGGCGCGTGAGGTGGCTGTACAACACGTAACTAGTTGATGTGAATTCCCCACGCCGATTCTGGTTGAGCCGGAAAATTTCAAACTTCTCGAACCTTAGAAAAGATCCCTTCAAGAACTCAACACCATCGTGCGCAAGACCCACGGTGGGCGCCAACTGTAGTGGAATTGTCATGGCAGATGTCCTTAGTGTGAGGACTTAGTCGCGAGGCCAACGCATCTATGCGGTAGCTTGAGAGGGGTTGGGCAAAATCGAGAGACGCAATACAAGACAAGGATTTAGACAGCTTCGGGCCCCAGGAAACATCATCCGGTAATAACCCTACATGTTGTTTGTGGCTAGGTCTCATTATGATCATGAGGGAGTCGCCGGTAAGCCGGCTCCTTGTGTCTAGTCCTAGAGATTGTTTCTTCTTGCTTGTCTTCCCCTCTTGGGGTGCCCTGCCCCTCCTTATATAAGTTGAAGGGGTGGGTTACATGTGGAGTCCTATTAGGATTAGGACTAGTCTATGTTTTTAGGGGTATTTGGACTAGTCTATTACAAGTAGAATCCTAGTCTGCCCCCTTAAGGGAAAAACTCCTTATGCCTTTCCTCGTAAACCGGCCCACCATAACATGAGCCGGCCTTCTGGGCCTTGGGCCTAGTCTTCTATCTGACCCGCTGTCGGGGCCATTAGTGAGTCGGCAGGCTCGTGAGTCGTCAGACTAGTGAGCCGCCAGACTCGTGAGTCGCCAGTCCTCCGGCGAGTTACCAATGAAAATGCCAAGCCTGGCCGGGTCATACTTCCGGCCGGGTCATACCGCGGGGTATATCCCTGACAAATATCATACAATACGCTCCAAGCAAAACACATATCATGCAACGAATAAAAATATAGCTCCAAGTAAAGTTATCGATAGACGAAGACGAAAGAGGGGATGCCTTCCGAGGCATCCCCAAGCTTAGGCTTTTGGTTATCCTTGAATATCTTGGGGTGCCATGGGCATCCCCAAGCTAGGCTCTTGCCACTCCTTATTCCATAGTCCATTAAATCTTTACCCAAAACTTGAAAACTTCACAACACAAAACTCAACAGGAAATCTCATAAGCTTCGTTAGTGCAAGAAAAAAAACCCACCACATAAGGTACTGTAATGAACTCATTCTTAATTTACATTGGTGTTAAACCTACTGTATTCCAACTTCTCTATGGTTCATACCCCTACATACTAGCCATAGATGCATCAAAATAAGCAAACAACACACGAAAAACAGAATCTGTCAAAAACAGAACAGTTTGTAGCAATCTGTAACTATCGAACACTTCTGGAACTCTAAAAATCCTAACGAAATAGGAAGTCCTGATCAATTTGTCTATCGATCTACAGCAAAAAGAATCAACGCATAATCACGTTTCTGTGAATTACTAAAATTATTTTTGTGCGCGCACATTTTCTGTTTTTCAGCAGAATCAAATCGACTATCATCATAGGTTATCCTATAGGTTCTACTTGGCACAAACACTAATTAAAACATGAAAACACATCTAAATAGAATGTAGATGCAAAATTTAGTACTAAACATAAGCAAAAACAAAAACAAAAATAAAATTGGGTTGCCTCCCAACTAGCGCTATCGTTTAACGCCCCTATCTAGGCATAAAAGTGAGGATAGATCTAAGTAGTGCCATCTTTGGCATCTAATTCCTCAATAGATCACTTATAATCTTTAGGGGATTCTCCCTTTTTAGCAATGATTAAACCCTTAGGCAAGAACTCAAGAAATTCATTTGTAGCAAAAGGTTCCTTAATGATAGAGAGACAATTGGGATGAACATTTATTGATTTGAGATCCGCATTTCCCTTATTAGAAGATTCACCCTTATTTTTAGGAACATAAATAAATTTGGCAATTTTGGTAGGAGTTGGAGTATTTTTCACGGAGGAAAAGGCAGACCCTAAGTTAGTAATAATATCTTCAACCTATTATTGTAGAATCTAGATTTATTATTTCGTTAACTATAGGTTCTTTCTCCTTAAAAAATTTCAAGGTAGCTCCAACCCTAGATCCATATTGGGTAATTTGGTTATGGATCTTTTTATCTAAATTTTCAATCAACTCAATAGTGGCAATTTTATTTTCAATAATTTCAAGCCTTTGCATCACATGTTCTAGAGTCAAAATAGTCCCATTTACCAAGAGAGGAGGTGGACCAAACAAATCTAACATAGCATTGTAAGCATCAAAGATATGGCTATCCAAAAAATTCCCTCCGGTAATGGTATCAAGAATGCATCTATTCCACGGAGTAATGCCCACATAAAAATTATGAAGAAGAACGGAAGTAGAAAGCTTCCTAGTAGATCTATTTTGAGCATTGCAAATTCTCTGCCAAGCATCTTTTAGATTTTCTCCCTCCCTTTGCTTAAAATTAAGAATTTCATGTTCGGAAGTAATAACGAGGATAGGAGGACTAGCCATAGCGACGAGCACACAAAAGACAAGTGAAAAAGAGAGGGGATTGGGAAAGAGAGGGCGAATAAAACAGCAAGGGTGAAGTGGGGGGGAGATGAAAACGAGAGGCAAATGGAAAATAATGTAAATGCGAGGGAGATGAGTTTGTGATGGGTACTTGGTATGTCTTGACTTGAGCGAAGACCTCCCCAGCAACGACGCCAAAAATCCTTCTTGTTACGTCTTGAGCTTGCGTTGGTTTTCCTTGAAGAGGAAAGGGTGATGCAACAATAGTAGCGTAAGTATTTCCCTCAGTTTTTGAGAACCAAGGTATCAATCCAGTAGGAGGCTCCTCAAAAGTCCCACGTACCTACACAAACAAACAAGAACTCGCAACCAACGCACTAAAGGGGTTGTCAATCCCTTCGCGGCCACTTGCGAAAGTGAGATCTGATAGAGATAATATGATAAGATAAATATATTTTTGGTATTTTATGATATAGATTGGAAAAGTAAAGATGCAAATAAAAGTAGATAGAAAGCTTATATGATAAAAGATAGACCCGGGGGCCATAGGTTTCACTAGTGTCTTCTCTCAAGATAGCATAAGTATTACGGTGGATGAACAAATTACTATCGAGCAATTGATAGAAAAGCGAATAATTATGAGATTATCTAGGCATGATCATGTATATAGGCATCACGTCCGTGACAAGTAGACCGACTCCTGCCTGCATCTACTACTATTATCCACACATTGACCGCTATCCAACATGCATCTAGAGTATTAAGTTCATAAAGAACAGAGTAACGCATTAAGAAAGATGCCATGATGTAGAGGGATAAACTCATGCATTATGATATAAATCCCATCTTTTTATCCTCGATGGCAACAATACAATGCGTGCCTTGCTGCCCCTACTATCACTAGGAAAGGACACCACAAGATTGAACCCAAAGCTAAGCACTTCTCCCATTGCAAGAAAGATCAATCTAGTAGGCCAAACCAAACTGATCATTCGAAGAGACTTGCAAAGATAAATTAATAACACTTAAAAGAATTCAGAGGAGATTCAAATATTTCTCATAGATAAACTTGATCATAAACCCACAATTCATCGGATCTCGACAAACACACCGCAAAAAGAGTTGCATCAAATAGATCCCCAAGAAGGTCAAGGAGAACTTTGTATTGAGATTCAAAGAGAGAGAAGAAGCCATCTAGCTAATAACTATGGACCCGAAGGTCTATGGTAAACTATTCACAACTCATCGGAAGGGACTTGGAGATGATGTGGAGGCCCTCCATGGTTGATTCCCCCTCCGGCGGAGCACCGTCGAAGGCTCCAAGATGGGATCTTGCGGATACATAAGGTTACGATGGTGGAATTAGGTTTTCGTGGTCGTTTCTGATGTTTTTGGGGTACATGGGTATATGTAGGAGGGAGAAGTAGGTCGGTGGACGCTCGAGGGGCCCACGAGGGTGGGGGTGCACCCACCTGTAGGGGGCGTGTCGGGCACCCTCGTGGCCACCTCCCTCGTTTCTTGACTTCCACTCCAAGTCCTCTGGATCACGTTTGTTCCAAAAAGATCGCTCCCGAAGGTTTCATTCCGTTTGGACTCTGTTTGATATTCCTTTTCTTCGAAACACTGAAATAGGCAAAAAAAACAGCAATTTGGGCTAGACCTCCGGTTAGTAGGTTAGTCCCAAAAATGATATAAAAGTGTAAAGTAAAGCCCATAAACATCCAAAACGGGTAATATAATAGCATGGAACAATCAAAAATTATAGATACGTTGGAGACGTATCAGTTACCGGCCCTTTCTCGTGAATGAGGAGCGGAGTCCACTCCTCTTGAGAATAACCCACCTAGCATGGAAGATATAGGCAGTCCTAGTAGAAACATGAGCTGCTCGAGCATACAAAACAGAATTTCTCAGAAGCTGAAGCTGAGCAAGCACGCGAAGACACGGTCGATCTCCTGGAGGAAGAGCGTGAGATGGCTTTGGTTTGGTCGACCATCTATCAGCAAGATCTGCGTCGATTCCATGCTCGCAATGTCAGAGATCGAGCATTTCAGGAAGGAGACCTTGTGCTCCGAGTGGTTCAGAAGTGACCTCACAAACTCGCTCCGGCCTGGGAAGGTCCCTTCATCATCACCAAGGTGCTTCACAATGGAGTGTATCACATTTACAACGTTGCCAAGAAGATGGACAAGCCACGCGCATGGAATGCAGAGCTGCTTCGTCCTTTCTATACCTAAAATCACTCAACCCGACGATTTGTGATAAAAGCACTTCAGTTTGTTTTCCAAAGATAAGATTTTTTTACAATATCTTAATGATTGGTTTCTCATAATCACTTGTGTCCAAATCCCCCAGTGGGTGGCTTAGCCGCTGTCGGTGTCAAAACTGGCAGATTTCGGGTAGGGGCTCCTGAATTGTGCGTCTAAGGCTAATGGTAACAGGATGCGGGGGACACAATGTTTACCCAGGTTTGGGCCCTCTCTATGGAGGTAATACCCTACTTCCTGCTTGATTGATCTTGATGATATGAGTATTACAAGAGTCGATCTAGCATGAGATCGGAGAGGCTAAACCCTAGAAGCTAGCCTATGATTATGATTGTTGTTGTCCTGCGGACTAAACCCTCCGGTTTATATAGACACTGGAGGGGGCTAGGGTTACACAGAGTCGGTTACAGAGAAAGGAATATACATATCCGAATTGCCAAGCTTGCCTTCTACACAAAGGAGAGTCCCACCCAGACACGGGACGAAGTCTTCAATCTTGTATCTTCATAGTCCAACAGTCCGGCATAAGCATATAGTTCGGTTGTCCGAGGACCCCTTAATCCTGGACTCCCTCAGCCGCGAACCTGATTCGCCTAAGTTAAAAACATTCCGAGTGGAGAGCAATCCTCCCACTTGGGGGCTTAGTCGCAACCCTGTAATCGCCTAAGTTAAAAAACACTCCGAGTGGAGAGCAATCCTCCCACTCGGGGGCTTAGCTGCGACCCCGTAATCACCTAAGTTAAAAACATTCCAAGTGAAGAGCAATCCTCCCACTCGGGGGCTTAGCTGCGACCCCGTAATCGCCTAAGCTAA
>NC_041389.1:554086766-554098381 GCF_002162155.2 Triticum dicoccoides
CTCGGGGGCTTAGCTGCGACCCCGTAATCGCCTAAGTTAAAAACATTCTGAGTGGAGAGCAATCCTACCACTCGGGGGCTTAGCTGCGACCCTGTAATTGCCTAAGTTAAACAACACTCCGAGTGGAGAGCGATCCTCCCACTCGGGGGCTTAGCTGCGACCCCGTAATTGCCTAAGTTAAAAAAATTCTGAGTGGAGAGAAATCCTCCCACTCGGGGGCTTAGCTGCGACCCCCTAATTGCCTAAGTTAAAAAACATTCCGAGTGGAGAGAAATCCTCCCACTCGGGGACTTAGCTGTGACCCCGAAATCGCCTAAGTTAAACACATCCAGAGTGGGGAGCAATCCTCCTACTCGGGGACTTAGCCACGACCCTGTGCTCGCCTGGGTCACAAATATCCTCTGAGCTATGCCACAAATACAATGTACGCTCCATCCTTATCCGCAAGGATGACGAGGTGTCGATTGAACACCGCGTCTGAGCTACATCACAAATACGATGTACCATCCCTATCCGCAAGGATGACGAGGTGTTGATTGAACACCACGTCTGAGTTGCGCCACAAGTACAATGTACCATCCCTATCCGCAAGGACGATGAGGTGTCGATTGAACACCACGTCTGAGCTACACCACAAGTACAATGTACTATTCAGATCCGCAAGGACGACAAGGTGTCGACTGAACACCGCATTTGAACTCCGTCACAAGTACAATGTACTTTTCATTCGGTAAAAGGTGAGAAGATCAAGTCCACTCGGAACCGAAAGACAGTCAGAAACAGTTCAAAACCAGAACAAAAGCCATGGCATTCAAAGGAATTCAAGTTCAGATAAACCCTGCAAAAGTTCAGAACCGCAGCAGGCATAAGTACTCAGGCATCAAGCCTAAAAGAGTTTAACGATTACATAATCACTCGGCATTCCGAGGCAAATAAAGGTGGGGCATAATGTTTTTGATCACTCGTCAGGAGAAGGACTTGCTGGATCACAGAAACTGTTAAGATCAATGTTGTCTGCGATGTCAGTGGCGGCATCAAGGAAAGTGTCCATGAAGGACTGGAAAGTGTGCTTTTTGGTGTTCACAACCTTGAGTTACGCTTGCTTGTCTTCTCTGACGTCCTTGCAGTGCACTTGGACCAATGATAGGGCGACGTCAGCGCCACAGCAAGTGGATAATTTCTTCCATTCTTGCACTCGGTCAGGTATCTAATCCAGTCGAGCCGTCAGAGACTCGAGGTCTTGTGAGAGTTCCTCCTGAGGCCAGAGTTCAGCATCAACCCGAGTCATTGCCGCCTTCAGTCGGGCAAGATAAGCAACAACGCTGTCCATGCGTGATTCCAACCGCAGCATGTTCATTGCAACATCTTCTTTGATAGGAAAATTGATGGGGTCAAGACCCGTCTTGACCCGCCCAGTTTCTGCTTCAAAGTCTTAACAAAGTTCGGCACAATTGGAGAAAATAGTGAATCGACGGTTTAACAAAGCATGTCAGTCGACATCAGTAAATCAGTCGAACAAGAATACCTTCAAGCTTCAAGACCAGTTTTGTGGCAAGTTGTCCCAGATAAGACTCTAGCTCGCCCTTCTTGGCCTCAAGGTTGCCAACTTCATCGGTTAGGCTGTCCTTGTATTTCTTCAGTTGCTCGACCTCCTGATTGGCCTCAAAGACGGCAATCTTCAACTTAGAGTTCTCCTCCTCTAACTTGCTGACTGAAGCCAGCTTCTTGTCCGCAAGCGCTGTTTTCTCTCGCACCTCCTTCTGGGCAGCAGCAAGATCCTGATCCTTCTTCTCCAGAGCTTGGTTCATTTTCTCTAAAGAAATAACATTCTTCAGACAAGCTTGAAGTTGACGGTTTTCACTACGCACATCTGTTCGAGTGAAATCACTCAGTTCAAAGAGACTAAAAGGAAAAACACGGAGAAGTGCGAGTCACAAGGCGGACAATCGATGATTGGTTACCTCCCATGATAGCTGCTTCGTCCCGCGTAGTCTTGAGGTTCTTCTTGGCCAGTTCCAGGTCAAGGATGATGCTGATTTGCTTCTTGTTCAGCTCAGAAAGTTGAGCCCCAAGATCACAAGACGTCTACAGTCAGCAAATATGATATATCAGTCAACAGACACAAAAGACAATCACAATGAAAGTTGCTCTAAGACTACTACCGAATCAAACATTTAACAGTAGTCTCGGGGACTACACCCAGTGGGTGCACTTAGCGTGCCCCCACTGATTTGGTTTAACACTCGGCATTGTCTGCCTAGCATGAGTTAAAAAAGGAGATTCTCAGACCCCAGCCGACTGCCAATAGTCGACCGTGGTCTCGGGGACTACACTCAGTGGTTGCACTCTGGGTGCCCCCACTGGTTCGGAAAAACACTCGACTCAACCTAAATCGACTCAAGTGGAAGACCTATACAACTTTAAGACAGACACACCCCATGGGTGATTGGATGTGAAACACACACCCATGATAGTAGATGCACATAACAGGTTCCAAAGTGCTCATCTAAGAGCACCACATGGGCAGTGAAGCAACAGCGACAGTTATCATTATTCAAAAGATTAGTCGGGAATCAACTAACCTTGACGTTGGTTTGCAGAGCGGTGTTGGCATTATAAGCCACCTGACTGGCCTCTTGCACCACCTTCATCTGTTCCATCACAAGATTTACCTGGAGAAGAGCCTCCCTGGCAGCACTCGGCGAGTTGTCGGGAGTTTGGTACGCACACTACAAAAAAAATACACTTCCGTGATGATACGTGTTTGTCACAGTAGGTCGCATTTTTTGTCATGCATGTACATCCATGAAAAATTTATGACAGAATCAAGATAGTCATACCTGTGATGTCGTAGAAGTGTTCCATGACATTACCAAAATTATCATCATGGAAGTGTCCACTTCCATGACGATAAATCGCGCGTCACAGAAGTGCTTCGTCAAGGGTGACCGACACGTGGCATCCACCGTAACGGAACGTTGTTAAGCTATCGGGTCGGGTTTTGGATCAGATAACCCGTTAACAGCCCCGACCAATGGGGATTTTCCACGTGTAAAATCGTCATTGGCTGGAGGAAACACGTGTCGGCTCATTGTTGGGACAGATGCCATCCACTCATTGGACAGAAGGCGCCTATGATACGTCGACACGTGACCCGGCCCAATAGAGGCCCATTCCTGTGAAAAGGCCAGCCCGTTTGACTTGGTCAAAAGGTGATGGGCCGGCCATGGAAAGCCTGTTAACGGCCTATTCACATATAGCCCATTTACAGCCCGCTAACCCAAGGCCCATTACGCCCTACCCGAATTAGGCCCAGTAGCGTCATCTGGGCCATCCAATATGATTCCAGCCCGTTTTCACTTCTAGCCCATGTATGGACCATGACGTCTTTTGGCCCATATAAGGCCCTATGTAACTCTTGGCCTATTAATGGCCCATGGTGAAACTGGCCCGCAATGAATAGTGTATCACTTTAGACCCATTAACGGCCCGTGGTGAAACTGGCTCGTAATGAACAGTGTATCACTTGATACCCATTAATGGCCCATTATTCAGTTGGGCCGTTTCCAGCTCATGTTATCTTTCGGCCTTCTCAGAGCCCATTTATTCTTGGGCTCATTTCGAGCATTCGTTTACTTACGGCCCGTTACTGTAATTTTCTGCTTGTGGGCCAAATTCAGCCCGTGGTTACAGTCGGCCTGTTTGTGGTCTGTTAATACATTGGGCCGTTTTCATAGCGTCATCAAATACAGCCTATTAACGATGGCCCATTATGGTCGGCCCATGAACGGATGATTCCAACTCTAGCCCGTTTACAGCCATAATGCAGCCTGTTATTGGCCCATGTTTGGCCAATCGATCATACGGCCCGTATAAGGCCCATTGATGATAGGGCCCGTAGAAGGCCCATTGTTTCTACGACCCGTAGAAGGCCCAATGTTTCTACGGCCCGTAGAAGGCCTACTGTTTCTACGGCCCGTAGAAGGCCCACTATTTCTACGGCCTGTAGGAGGCCTAGTGTCACTATAGTAAATATTAGCCCATGGTTATTGTGGCCTAGTTTTAAAAAATAGGTTATTGCAGCCACTAGCAAACCGCGTAAAAAGAACTGCACTGACTACAAGCAAACAAATAAATAAGACAACAAGGAAATAAATAAGCAAGCAACTTATGCTAGGCTATCACGGCTATTACACATATTACATCCACTGGGCATCAAAGTTCACCACCAGTGTAAATATAGGGAACACATCAGCATATAAACGCCGCAGCAAAACAAGTCCAGAACTGAAACCACTTCAGAAGAGTTCAAGAAACAATATCCTGGGTACCCATAATGCTGGCAAGATGCTTAGCAAGCTTATTAACTTTCTCTTGTTTGGCGCTTAAATCCTCCAGCGCTTGCTGTTGCACAAGAAAGTACGCATCTGAATTCTGCAGGGACTTCCTCAGACCTTCGGCTTCTTGCCACAGCACGGATGACTGATGCCTTTCAGCTTGTAGCTGAGACTAAAGAAGCCGAAGTGATTCAGGCAACGAGTTTGAAGAGCTTGTGCCAGCGGTACTGGCCAGTAACTCGAACACTACAGCAACGCAGGACTGTGGGGTTTTCTCACTGTCTACAAGATCGTTTTTATCACCTTTCTTGGAGACCAACAGGGTTGTCTCACTATCTTGAACCTTATCTGCATTACTTTCTCTACCATTGCATAGTGGGGTGCTCTTCTCCAATATTCTGTTTGCATACTACAAGAGAAACAAGCAGACACATCACAGGTTTAGCTTGTAGTATACCAAACTCATTTTGGTAAACTGGTTCAGTAGTAAGGTGGACATGATAACAGCATGAAACAAACATATATCTATGTACTATGGTCACTGTATTGTCCATATCATTCTAGTTTATGTTCCCTAATCAAGATAGAGACATAGTTCAACTCATATATTTTTAAGACACAGCAGCATAGACATAATATAAGTGTGAGAAACTACACAGCATTGGCAGCACTTGTAATGTGCATCACATGAGAACATAATTGTTTATACAAATTAAACTGAAATTAACATAGAGCAAGAAGTTAGAACAGCAATCCAGTTAAAGAAATAGGTTTAAAACATACCTGTTGTGCCATTGGAGTTCCAATTGGATCCTTCAAATTCGAAAGTAGTTGGTATGAGTAAATACAGTGATGCAACAGCAAAGGAGTATGGACCATAGCTACGGAATCTGACCTGAGCACAGTTGCTCTTCTGCTTTAAATGTGGAGTTTGGGTTAGCTGTGGTGGTCTTCATGATTTGGGCATTGCAGTAGCTTTACAAACTGCTCGTGTGGGGGTACTCTGTGGTGGACATGGTGCTTTGTCAACTATAAGTGGGTTACTATCCGCTGGGGTTGCGGTTAGATGGGTTGTAGCTGGTTCTCTGCCCAACGGTGTAAGTGTGCAATCTGGAAGAGTCTAGATTATGTGTGGTGGGGCTAGTTTGTGGGCCAGTACAACCATGGTTCTATCTGCATCGACAGGTAGCACTGTCTTCTGTGAAGAACGGGTTTTTGCTCCCTTAGATACTACCATCACCCCCTCCAATTCAAATGGCTGATAAACAAGAAAAGAAATTGAACGTACAGACATTGTATGATAGACAAATGTGGTAATTCACATATATGTTGTCTAACCAAACAGGACAGCATGACACAATTTCACATATATGATGCCTAACTAAACAGGATAGCATGACACAGTTTCATATATATGATGGATAACTTAACGGGATATAATGGCATAATTCAACATATGATGAGTACCTAAACAGGATGACATGACAAAACTATATGATGTCTTTCTAAAATACGTTGGGATGAAATAATTCACATACATGTTGTCTAAGTATACAGGATGGCAATGTATAATTGACATAATTGATTCATATACTAAGTAGCTGGCACTCACATGTATGATCTCTAAACTAAGCAGATAGAATTCAATATTGTGCATATGATGTCTAAACTAAGCAATGCAAGACACCATATGCATCATATGAGAAATATAAACATTGCAACTTAGAGCATACACCTCAGGTGGGATATAGGACTGGTCATCTGTCTCGGAATCCTCCTTTGAGGAGCTCCCTGTAACCATCGAGATATATGCTTCAACAGGTACCATTGCCTGCTCTGAAGACCTTGTTTTCACTCCAGATTTTTTCCATAACCGGCTCAAATGGCTGATACACATGAAGAGTAGTTCAATATATACAGATTGTCGACAAATGGAATACGTAATGAAAAAAAGATGGCATGAGATAATTCACATATATGATGCCTGGCTCCATGGCGGTGCATAATTCACATATATGATAACTGGATGAAAAACATGGCATTGCATAATTCACATATCTGATATAGAAAGCAAACATGAGGCATTCACACAAAGCATGTCTAATCTAAGCAGATGGCATGGCAATGCAAGACACCATATGCATGATATGAGCAATATAACCCAGCCAAGTTAGAGCATGCACCTCGGGGGGGGGGGGATATGACTAGTCATCTCTCTCTGAATCCTCCTCTGAGGAGCTATCTGTAACCAGCAAGAAATCTACATCGACAGGTAGCACTGACTGCTCAGAAGACCTTGTTTTCACTCCAGATTTTCCCATGACCGACTCAAATGGCTGATGCACAGGAAGAGTAGATGAATGTATAAACATTGCTGACAAATGGAACACATTATGGAAAAAAAATATGGCACGATACAATTCACATATACGATGACTGGCTAAATAGGATGGCATTGCATGATTCACGTATATGATGCCTGGCTAAAGAAGATGGCATTGCATAATTCCCATATACTCCCTCCATGCCTAAATATTTGTCTTTTTAGAGATTTCAAATGGACTACCACATACGGATGTATATAGACATATTTTAGAGTGTAGATTCACTCATTTTGTTCCGTATGTTGTCACTTGTTGAAATCTCTAAAAACACAAATATTTAGGAATGGTGGGAGTATGATATAGAAACCAAACAGGTGGCATTCACACAATGCAAATCTAAACTAAGCTGATGAGATATAAGATGTAAAATGTAAGCAATGCAAGGCGCCATATGCATGATATGACCAACATCAACATGCCAGGTTAGAGCAAACACCTCAGGTGGTAAACAGGCATGGTCGGCTCCTTCTGAATCTCCATCTGAACAGTTATCTTCCTCTGGAATACAATCTGGAAATGCAGGAGAGGGGGGCACTTTGCCCACCATGGAGTAGCGTCTGCATAACATTATATTCACACGCAACGGTCTTCTCTTTTTCTCTACATGTTCAGTACGATTGTGTACAATATCTGACATGCATAATAAAAAAATAGTTAGATTTTGTAAGGCCTAAGGGGTGCATGCAAAAATCAAGACTGATGGTAGCAAACGAGTGGATGGATCCAAAACTAATGATAGCAGGTAGATTATAGTTTCAGTTTAAAAAGATAGATAATGGATCATCTATTGTTTGTTGCCCACCCAACATGAACCACATAGAAGACCCCAAATGAACCAGATAGTAGACAGATACTATTTGTTGCTGGCTCGATATGAGACCCATGGGCAATTCAAAACTCAAGATTGAACGATAAAGTAGCAGGTAATAATAACCGATGTATAACATAAGCAAACACGAAAGACTGCGACCTCTCTTCTGGAACTGTCTAGTCCTCAGGTTCATCTGCTCAGTCGATGATGGTAATGCAGTTGGCGTGGCTGCCGGCAACGGGGAAGATGATCTGAGGCGGCGAAAGAAAGTCTGCAGGTGGGATCTTTGCTGCAGCGAACACTTCTGTCGATGGTGCACCTCAGGTGGGGTGGATGACGGCACGGCAGGAGCAGGACATAACACACAGAGTTTTCTTTGACGCCAATCTGGAAATGAAGTAAATCTGTAAGGGCTCCTTAGAATTGGAGGATTCTATAAACGCAGGGACAGGAAAAACACATGAATAGGATAGGAATGCACGTGCAAAACAAAGCATTTGGAAACATAGGATTTCAGTCAACCTGGGTGTTTGGCTCACATGAATTGGAAGAACAGAGGAATGGAGAAACAAAGTGATGCGACGAGTGTACAACCTCTTTGGCATAGCCTTGTGGACCTCAGCATCATTGGGTTGGACGTGGAGGATGGTGATGATGCTGGTGTGACTGTCGGAGGCGGGGAAGAAGATCCGAGGCCTCTGGAAACAGCGCCAAGGGTACTGCTCCGCTGTGATGGACGGTTCCGTCGTTGGAGCAGCTCCGCTAAGTTGTACGACGATGAGGCTGAAGCATGAAAAGATAGACAACTTTAATCTGAAGTGGGACCCTAATATCATCTGCAATAGATGATGTAAAATACATCACCAAAAAGTGCTATATATAAAACGCATCAGCCGCGCCACGGCCGCTCCGACAGATGCTGTAAGTACTGTTCACTCTGAACTTAACTGAAGAAAATGAACTTCACAGTCGAAACTGAATTTTACTGTCGAAACTGATTGAACTAGTAACAGAGCATTGCAATAGATGTTTAGGGCGTTCGAGCACTAGTAGCAGAGAAGCAGTGATCTAAATCAGCAGACACTCGAGCAGGGAACGCACTAGCAGAGAGCAAGTCGTGCAGTAGCACCATGAGCGAGTGCTAAAGCAGCAACTCCTGTAGCTGCCAGAGGTCGTGCAGCAGCAGCAGCAGCAGCAGCGCAAGCGAGAGCAAGAACAGAGCAGCAGCACAAATGAAAGCAAGAGCAGTGCAGCAGCGCGACCGACAGCAAGAACAGAGCCACAGCGCGAGCGAGAGCCGGAGCAACTGCAGCTAGTGTCGTTGTGGAAGTCGCCGCCGAGGAAGCAACGACATGGGGGTGAGACGCCATGGATGATGTGGTCGGTGACGGCGCCGTTGATGGAGACGCCATGCCTGCTCGGTATCGAGCACCGGCAGCCCCGTGAGATCGAATAAAAGATAAAATGCAGCAGTGAGTGCAGAACCTCCTTGGTGGCGCCGAGTTGGCCTCGGCTTCATCGGAGGAATTGGTGAGGGTGTTGCGGTTCTGGTGGGGCAGGTCAAGACGGCACTGTGGGTATTGAGGTGGCGCGATAGACGAGGTGAACGTCGGGGTAGCTCCTTGGAGGTGGAGGACGGGGCGGCTGATCCGGCGGGACGACGAGATCGACAATGGATCCTCATCCAGTGCGGTGGATGAGGGACGGCGAGCTGTTGCGGTGGACGACGTAGTCGGGGAAGAGTCTCCGGCTGGGCGGCGGTCGGGAGGCCGACGGAGGAGCGTGGGGTTTCACGGGTTTTGGCGGCCTCGGTGTACAAATGGGGGGGTGGGGAGGGTGGGCGAAGGGGGAGGGGGGAGCCAAGCTTAGGGACGCGCTTGTCTGAAATGTAGGGTAAGTTACCAGCATACCCCCATCGGTTTTGACACCGGGACGTGGAGCTTCATTTCCGGCTGAGGGGTAGAAGGGGGATTTCGCGTGTCTGGGCTGCGGGAGTGATTTCGGATGAGGAGGGAGTTCCCGCGCGCGTCCAAATTTCAGGATAACAAGGCGCGGCGCGGGTTGAAGAAGCGGGAGTTTCAAAGCAGGTGAGACAAAAGATACTCGAGCTTGAAAATTTCGGGATAACAAGGTGCGGATTCCTTGTTCGGCAGAACAAACTTAACGTGTAAAAAAATCATACAAGACACAAGAGAGTCATGTCCCCTTTTACTATATTGCTATAGATGCCATTGAAAAAACTACAAGAAAAATGTAAAAAAAATCGGGAGAACACGATTACCCTCCACAGTACCAAATCGATTTGCACTTCCCTCAACAACAACAAAAAACAAATCAATTCCCACCAAAGAAAGAGTAATGTCCCTTTTTATATGATTACAGATGCCATGATCTCGAATTTCAACTTTTGAATCCACGTTATGTTGAATTCGAATATATCATTAGGTGACCTTGCGGTTTATAATCGATGTAGTCATACATTTTGATCTTCCATCAGATATGAACATTTTACTCCACCATGTGAACATATATATTGTCGTCTACCATATGGACTAAATTTGAATCAATTTTCCTTATTTGAATAAGATTGTTGTCAAGTTATACAATAATTTAAATATTATCTTGATAACAAAAAGACATGCATACAGCAGTAATCATATTTCACTATGAACTACATGTACCATACGCTCTCCAATTCAAATATCTGTATCCATTTTATGTTGAATTCAAATCATAGTACATTATTGGTCTAGGTAGCGAGATGTTCAGGATAATCTAAACCCTGTTTTCATACGTATAATTTTTGGCTGAATTGGGACAAGTTTCGGTATAAGCCTCTTGCAAAACCGGAGATTCTCTCAACAAGCCTCGTGGTTCCGAGAGGGAACATGTCACCTTTGTGTGCGAAACGATATACGCTGCCTCCCCCTGATTTTATTTACAGAGGCAACATAGAACTATATGAGTGCCCTGTTAAATTTTGGAATTATTTTGGGTTCATTTGGCCTTTTTATACATTAATTGAGTTTCTGGACTTTTAATGTGCATAATCTAAATTGAATTGCATGCACATGCTCCGGTGCACCAAAGTGGGTTGAAAAATCACATGTGTGTCCTTGGTTGAATTTCTAGGTCCCATGGAAGAAATGAGAATGAAATTCAAACATCTGGGCGTCATGACTCTATCGAGAACATCGAGAAACTTAGATTTTAAATTCATGTAATGAAACTTGGCATGGTGTCATGTCATGGGACTAACATGTTGTGGTAAAAAATTGGGCCGATTTGGAAGCTCGTGGTTCTAAGAGGGAACGTGCCACCCCCCACCCCCGCCCTTGAGTTTCTTAACAAAGGCAACATTGTAACGCCCCGGATTCGTTGCGCCAGGTGTCCGCCAGTTATTCGCCGTAGTTGACATGTCATTTGCTTGCATGTTACAATTTATCATGTCATCATGTGCATCTCATTCTGCATACGTGTTCGTCTCATGCATCCGAGCATTTTCCCCGTTGTCCATTTTGCAATCCGGCACTCCTACGTCACCCGACGCCCCCTTTTGCCTCTTTTCATGTGCGGGTGTTAAACGTTCTCGAAATGGACCGAGGTTTGCCAAGCAGCCTTGGTATAGCACCGGTAGACCGCCTGTCATGTTTTGTACCATTTGGAGGTCGTTTGATACTCCAACGGTTAACTGGATAACCGTAAAGGCCTCTTTTGTGTGCAGCCCAACACCCCTTCCAAAGTATCCCAAAACCCATCCTAACCCCCTCCATGCTCTCGGTCGTTTGATCACGATCGTGTGGCGAAAACCGTGCCTCATTTGGAGTCTCCTAGCTTCCTCTACCTACAAATAGGTGCACCTCCCCCGAAATTCCCGCAGTGCAAACCCTAGCCAAACTCATCCCCGCCGCCGGACATGTCCTCCTCCGCGCCGGACGCGTCCACCCACCAGCCTCCACCTCACCCCGGCGAATCACGCGCCTCCATGTCCACCGCCGCCCCCCTCGTCCAACCACAGCACGACACGTCACCCCGCCGGTCCTCTCTCTCTCCTCCTCCGCCGCGCGGGCCCGCGAGCCCGTC
>NC_041389.1:554098500-554120687 GCF_002162155.2 Triticum dicoccoides
GCGCCGGATCTCCGCCGCCATGGCCGCCGCCCCGGTGTTCGCCGCCCGCTCGGCCCCCGTCTCCCCATCGACCCTCGCCAGCGCCGTCCTCGCCCCTCCGCCGTCGTCCCTCTGCGCTGGCCCCCATCTCCGTTCGAGGCCGCGCCCCTGCACGCCCCGCCGGAGCAAGGTCGCCGCCGCCCCGAGTCCAGCGCCGCCCCGGCCTCCTCCGCCCCTCTCCGACGTCTCCGGCCATCTCCCTCCTCTCCGGCGAGACTCCAGCCGCCTCGAAGTCCATGCCCGCAGCCCCCAGATCCAGATCCAAAGCGAAGGTTGACCCCGATTTTGCCCAAGTCCCGAAATATTTTTGCATTATGTTGTCCTGTTCATCGCATCATAACTTGCTGCATACTGCTCTGTTTCGTGCGTGTAATATGTCAAAATGTTCTTCATGAGATGCTCCTCATTTTGTTCCATTGTGCCATGCTCGTTTGAGTCCATCTTGATGCCCTAATCATCGTTGCAAGAGTGCTATGTGATGTTAACCTGCTGAAACTGTTATAACTTGCTGTTTTGTCCTTTTTGTTGCTTTTGATGTGTGCATCCTATGATCTTGATGTCTACATGTGTTTTGTTCTACATCATGCCATCTTCACAGTGGTTCCATCCATGTATTTTTGTGGGTCTTGTAGTGAGTGCATCGAGCTCATGAAGTAGGGTACTTGTTGTTGCTGTTTTGCTAGGCTGAATCTGCTATATCATGATGCTATGTAAACCTGCTTCTACAAGTCATTCTATGCATAATCTGGAGATGTTCTCTAATGATGATTTGTTATACATGTCATGCTCTATCCATCCATGCCCCTGGTTGCATATATAGCTTGCTGTAGCTTGTTGTAATCTTGCTCTAAAGTTGCTCAATATTGTTGATGTCAGCCTGTTAACATTAAGTTCAATGTTGCCATGATTGTTTCTAGTGATCCATGCACCCTATGAACTTGCTATTTCCATGCTTAGCTTCATAAACATGTATGTTTACTGTTGGTTGCCTTGTAATTCCATGTATTGCTCTGTGGTGAGTGGTACAAGCTCACCAACATGCCTACTTATCGTTGTTTCTGCCATGTATGAATCTGTCATATCTTTTGCCATGTTTACATGAGTGTCATCATATATTATGATCCTTTTTGGCTCATGGTCAGTAAAGGACTTTTGTTCTATGCAATTAGTAGGTTCATGCCATAACTTATGTTTCTATGATAAGTTCCTGTAACATGTTGCTTTATAGCTCTAAACATTGCAACCTGATGTTATTTCCTGATAAGTTTGAAACTGTTATTATTTGCAATCTTGCCATGTGGTTTTGAGCATGTTCTAGTGATTTATGGATATAGCTCACTGTTCATGTTTTGTCGTGCTTTACCTGTACTTCATGCCCATGCCTTTTGTTTTTACGTTGAGATGTTGTAGCTTGCTGTTTTGATGCTTGCAAGATGCCTAGTTGCTGTTTTAGACAGATTGTTGCTATATCTTGTTTGGTGTGTATGTGTTGAACCGTTGCTCCGTTTTGAGTGTGCTCTATATGAAACTTGCTTGATATTGCATGTAGTTTCATATTATCATGTTGCATCCTTGTTTTGAGGTATTTTCTTGATGTTTGTATGCATTTTGCATCAATGCCATGTTTAACTTGTTTTGCTCATATCTTCTAGGCCGTAGCTCCGAACTAAATGAACTTTATATATAACTTGACTAGAATTTCATGTAGATCCTCTTGGTGCATCTTAACTTGCTGTTTAACAACTTTCAACTTAATGGTTATTCAGATCTGGACCAATTTCGAAATTTGCATATGAGGACTTACCGGATTTGTTATATATTGTTCCCGGCCTCATTTAAACTTGCCTTGATGTGTTGCTCTTGTTTGCATCATCTCTTGCCATGAGTAGCTTCATGTAGCCTCGTCATGCATCATACTTGGTTGAGCATCATGCCTTGTTCATGTGTGGTGTGTTTACCGTGTTGTGTGCTTCTTTCCGATAGTTCCCCTTTCGTTGCGATCGTGAGGATTCGTTCGTCTACGCTTGGTTCGTCTTCGTGGCTTCATCTTCTTCATGGACTCGTTCTTCTTCCTTGCGGGATTTCAGGCAAGATGACTGCTACCCTGGATCTCACTACTATCACTGCTATGCTAGTTGCTTCGTTCTATCGCTATGATGCGCTACCTATTATTTACTCTTCAAGCCTCCCAAATTGCCATGAACCTCTAACCTTTGACACTCTTCCTAGCAAACCATTGCTTGGCTATGTTACCGCTTTGCTCAGCCCCCCCTTATAGCGTTGTTAGTTGCAGGTGAAGTTGAAGATTGCTTCATGGTGGACAGGTTTATGTTGGGATATCACAATATCTCTTATTTAATTAATGCATCTATATACTTGGTAAAGGGTGGAAGGCTCGGCCTTATGCCTGGTGTTTTGTTCCACTCTTGCCGCCCTAGTTTCCATCATACCGGTGTTATGTTCCCGGATTTTGCGTTCCTTACGCGGTTGGGTGATTTATGGAACCCCCTTCACAGTTCGCTTTGAATAAAACTCCTCTGGCAAGGCCCAACCTTGGTTTTACCATTTGCCTCACCACCACCTACTTTTCCCTTGGGAGTAATTAACCCAAGGGTCATCTTTAATATAGCCCCCCCCCCCCGGGCCAATGCTTGTCTAAGTTTGGTCCGAACTAGAGCCCTTTGCAGCGCCCCCTCAGGGAAACTTGAGGTCTGGTTTTAGTTGTATGGATTGCTCATCCGGTGTTGCCCTGAGAACGAGATATGTGCAGCTCCTATCGGGATTGTCGGTGCATCGGGCGGTCTTGCTGGTCTTGTTTTACCATTGTCGAAATGTCTTGTAAACCGGGATTCTAAGACTGATCGGGTCTTCCTGGGAGAAGGTATATCCTTCGTTGATCGCGAGAGCTTATCATGGGCTAAGTTGGGACACCCCTGCAGGGTATAATCTTTCGAAAGCCGTGCCCGCGGTTATGCGGCAGATGGGAAATTGTTAATGTCCGGTTGTAGGTAACTTGACACCTGATCCGAATTAAAACGCATCAACCGCGTGTGTAGCCGTGATGGTCTCTTCTCGGCGGAGTCCGGGAAGTGAACACGGTTTCTGTGTTATGTTTGACGTAAGTAGGAGTTCAGGATCACCTCTTGGTCATTGCTAGATTCACGACCGTTCTGCTTGCTCTCTTGTCGCTCTTATTTGCGTTGGTTAGCCACCATATATGCTTAGTCGTTGCTGCAACCTCACCACTTTACCCCTTCCTTTCCCATTAAGCTTTGCTAGTCTTGATACCCATGGTAATGGGATTGCTGAGTCCTCATGGCTCACAGATTACTACAACAACAGTTGCAGGTACAGGTTATGCGATGATCATGACGCGAGAGCGATGCTTGCTAGTTTTGGAGTTCTTCTTCTGCTTCTTCGATCAGGGGATAGGTACCAGGTCGGCAGGCTGGGCTAGCAGGGTGGATGTCATTTGAGCTTCTGTGTGTGTTTCATCCGTAGTCGGATGATGTTTTTATGTATTGTGATGTTGTATTCATGTGGCATTGTATGCCTTATGTATGTATCCCCATCTATTATGTAATGTTGATGTAATGATATCCACCTTGCAAAAGCGTTTCAATATGCGGTTCTATCCTTGGTGGGACCTTCGAGTCTCTTTAGGATAGTATCGCATATTGGGCGTGACAAACATAGAACTACATTAGTGCCATGTTGAATTTTGGAATTATTCTGGGTTCGTTTGTCGTTTTTTATACATTAATTGAGTTTTTGGTCATTTAATGTGCATAAGTCAAATTTGAACTACAAGCACATGCTCTCGTGCACCAAAGTTGGTTGAAAAATCACATTTGTGTCCTCGGGTGAATTTCTAGGTCCCATGCAAGAAATGAGAATAAAATTAAAACATCTGGGCATCGTGGCTCGGCCGAGAACATTGAGAAACTTGGTTTTAAAATTCTTGTAAATCCAAAACACGTCTGAAAATCATGAAAATTGGTATGGATGTCATGTCATGGTACTACCATGTTGTGGTAAAAAAATGGCCGAATAGGAACAGATTTTGGTATAAGCTTCTTGCAAACCGAAGCTTCTCTCAAGAAGGCTCGTGGTTCTAAGAGGGAACATGTCACCTTTGAGTGCGAAACGATATACGTTGTCCCCCTTGAGTTTATTTACAAAGGCAACATAGAACTACATGAGTGCCCTGTTAAATTTTGGAATTATTCCGGCTTCGTTTGGCCTTATTTACACATTAATTGAGTTTTTGATCATTTAATGTGCATAATTCAAATTTGAACTACAAGCACGTGCTCCCGTGCACCAAAGTTGGTTGAAAATCACATTTGTGTCCTCGGGTGAATTTCTACTCCCATGCAAAAAATGAGAATAAGATTCAAACATCTAGGCATCGTGGCTCGGTCAAGAACATTGAGAAACTTGGTTTTAAAATCATGAAACTTGGCATGGTGTCATGTCATGGTAGTACCATGCTGTGGTAAAAAAAATTGGTCGAATAGGAGCAAATTTTCATATAAGCTTCTTGCCAATTGGAGCTTCTCTCAAGAAGGCTCATGGTTCTGGGAGGGAACGTGTCACCTTTGTGTGCATAATTCAAATTTGAAATACAAGCACATGTTCCAGTGCACCAAAGTTGGTTGAAAAATCACATTTGTGTCCTCGGGTAAATTTCTAGGTTCCATGCAAGAAATGGGAATGAAATTCAAAATTCTGGGCGTCGTGGCTGGGTTGGAAACATTGAGAAACTTAGTTTTTTAATTCATGTAAATCCAAAACATGCATGAAAATAATGAAACTTGGCTTGGTGCCATGACATGGCACCAACATGCTGTGGTAAATTTGCAGTCCGATTTGCGAAGGCGCACACATTAACAATCAACAAAGTCATTTTGGAACAAGTGCTGTCACGTTACAATCGGAAACACAAGTATTATTGAAACTGTGGGCGTTCTACTTACTAGTACCACTTACGTGCCGCCACGCGTCCCCATTTTTTATTAGCTAGGAGGCGTCATGCAGGGTAGCTATTTGAGTACGAGAGGCGTGCAATCAGACCCCTGCACGTGCTTATCGGGAGGAGAGCCCTTTGACCTCCATCTGCCGTCCACCTCTCTCCCAAGGTCTCCATTAATGGCGCCTGAGCCTCTGTTTAATGGTGTGGCTATGTCTCACTCGACTGAGATTTAAGAGAGAAAAAAGAAAATCTGACAGCATGGATCTTGATGTAAGATCCGACGGACCTATATAGCATCCACTGCGATTTATAGCAAGACTGATGAATATATAAGGAAGATTTTTTTGATCAAAGAAGGGCTTGCCCCTTCCGATTTTCATTACTGAAAACCACCACAATTCACAAGAAGTCTAGCACAACTCCAGCCTAACACGAAGGACTAAAAGCTAGTCCCTCCGTCCCATAATATAAGACGCTTTTTGACACTAGTATAGTGTCAAAAAACGTCTTACATTATGAGACGGAGGGAGTACCAGATTGAAATCGCAACATCCCAAGAGGCCAACAAAGGCCAAACATCCGTGCTAGAACCCAACATTTCACAGCCGACAACACAATCCACATCCTAAACCGATTATTACATCAAAATAAACCAGGAAACTAAAGGAAGCCCAGTAGCAACTAGAAGAACAGCAACGCCAGGGTCGCCACAGCAAGAGTTTTCTTCATTCCAGCCTTGCAACAATGATCTTCCATAGAAAGATAAGGACGATTAATTGTCTTACATAATTAGAAAGATAATTAAAAAAGCCACATGCGGCTACGCCCGAAATACACAAGGGCAAAAGAAGAAGGAAGACAAGGATCTGGCTCGCTGATCTCTACTTTCTTGATGCGTTGCTGCAGGCCGCGGGAACTAGTCTCCACGGCGAGCGGCGATGAGCTCTTTCATGTCCTGAAGACGCTGCTTGAGAACATCCATGGATTCCTCCACCAGCCTTTGGCGCTCGTTGCGGAGCATGTCATTCTCGTCCATAAGTTTCTTGATGATGATGCCGGTCCTCTTCAACAAGGCACTAGTCACCTCCTGCTGGTCAGCACTTCGGACGATCTTCTCCCTCAGCAGGTCGAGCTCGGCCCGGAGCCTCTCATTGCCCTCCCTTAGTTGCCGGATGACGCCGGTAGCCTGTTCAAACGAGGCTTTCATGTCGTCCTGCAACCTCGCCAAGCCGGAGATCTGATCCATCTGGCTATGGACGATCGCATGCATGCGCCTGTAACAGCCGTCGCCTACCCGCGAGAAATTTTCCCAGGCCGCCGCGGCACGGTGGGACATCTCTGCTGCATTCATGGCGTGGCGGGACATCTCTGCTGCTTCCATGGTGCGGCTGGACCAGTCTGCTGCATCGATGATGCGGTGGGACCTCCGTGCTGCTTCAGCGGTGCGGTGGGACCTCTGTGCTGCTACTTCCGCGCGGCGGGACATGTCGGATGCTCTCACAGCGAGGCGGGACATCTCTCGTGCTTCCGCTTCCATGCTCGCCTCTCCCTGCTGGCAATCTCTCGACCCAGAACTCAAGCTGGCCATGGCAGACGCAAGGGAAGGATGTTGAATGACTTGTTTGTTTTTGTGGATGAGGAGTTATGGAGGAATGTGCAGTCATCTTGGCATACTAGTATTTATAACCGAGTACTAATACGCTCCTAAGTGGGAAACCGTTTAGGTTGCGATCGGTGTGAACATGTTTGGAATTCAATATAGCGTGGTACTAATACGCTCCTAAGTGGGAAAACGTTTAGGTTGTGATCGGTGTGAACAGGTCTGCAATATAGCATGGAGTAATTTGGAATGTGACGAGACGCAAGCTCAAAATTTATAAATACCCGCATGGTGACCTCTAGGCTAGTCCTTTTTTCAGACGCATTAAACCTATCTCTCGGGACTTCTCGCATGCACCATCGTGCCACCCACAAAAACTTGTACTCTGAGTTTAGTAGTGCGTTATAAAGGAAGAGAAGAGGTGCACGCATGCACTCGTCCTCTCACACACGCGTATGTTTTTTCTCGAAAAGGAGGATGATGACCCCCGACCTCTGCATCTGGGAGTCACACACGCATCTGTAGCTACGAATTGTAGTGTTCTCAACCATCCAATTGGCTCTATCATGGATGTACCTAAATACTAAAACATGTCTAGGTATATCTATATTTTGACAAATGGAAGGCATGTATTGTGGAACGGAGGGAGTGCTTGTCATCAAAATGGATAAAACGGGACGTATCTAGAACTAAAATACGTCTACATACATCTCCTTTTATCCATTTTGATGAAAAGTAGTACTTCTTACCCAAAGGAACTTTATATCCAACAGACACAAAATATCCGTTCAACTGTTGGAAATTACTGATTTGATGTCAAAGTAATTGCTGCATCGCCACCAAAACCCACCATTTCTTAAGCTAAAGTAGACCAAGGTAATCCCTATATTAGCATATTACTAAGATAAACAGAAGGCACTGTCGAAACATTTACGACGTGAGCTTGTCAATCTGAATGTGGAGGGACACAAGCTTAGCCCCGGCCAGCAGCTTGGGCGGAACTGTCAAGAAGGTCAGCTCCTGCATGTCGATGTCGCCGGGATCCTTGCTGCTTGTCACCTCCATTGCCACCTCGACGGCGTCGGTCGTGCCTTTGGGCTCCCCCGGTGGGCCGTTCGCCCACAGCTTGGCCCAGTAGTGCGGCAGTGGGGACGCCCCCGCTCTGATGCAGATGACCGACACGGCGATAGGCGCGCCGATGTCGAGCACGCCGCTGACCAAGAAAAACGCGCGGCGGTCCTCCTCCGCAAACAGCAAGAGTCGTGGCTCCGACAGTGGCACTTGCAGCTGGAGCACCTTCCCGTACTGGATCCTGTGCACGGGCATGGGATGCGCATTGCTGATGTGCTGGTAGAGCGCCGGCGGCGGGCCTTCGTAGCCGCAGACGGGCATGGGGTATTTGCAGGGCGCGAGCGGACACACGCTCTGGTGATCGGTGAGCTTGTGGTAAGTGACGTAGAGCCCACAGCCTTCGTGCGGCCACTCCATCCTCAGCAACGAAACGAGGGCGTCCACCGCCGTGTTCCGCATGTCGAAGCCACCGCTGCGCTCGCACTTCTGGGCGCGAGCGGACACACGCTCTGGTGATCGGTGAGCTTGTGGTAAGTGACGTAGAGCCCACAGGCTTCGTGCGGCCACTCCACCCTCAGCAACGAAACGACGGCGTCCACCGCCGTGTTCCGCATGTCGAAGCCACCGCTGCGCTCGCACTTCTAGCACTGCCGCTGGTCGGGGCGCTCGACGCGGCAGTCAGCGCAGGCCAGGTGCCCTCCCTTGCACTGCAGAAATCAATCGAATAGCACATCAATCAAGAAACCCGCACCTTGCTCAGTCAGCCGAATGGACGAGGTGTATTCGAACCTCATACACTGGAGGCATCAAGGGGCGGAGGCACAAGGGGCAGTGGAGCATGGTGAGGTCCATCGACACCTTAGTGAGCTCCCTTGTCGGGTTCCTGTTCCGTCTGCATGATCTCGCCCTCCTCGTGCACAACCATCTCTCGCTTGGGCCGGGGCATTACAAAGCTTTACTGTCACATATTTTATACTCTGCGCATAACTGTCCTCCTGCATACCAAGGAAGGCAGCAGTTTGAGTTTTCTGGACAAATTTGCCCCTACGCATGAGTAAGCTGCATAAATATCGACAGTAAATGCGCATGCAATGGTTGGCTGGTCCTCCTTCCTTTTCGCTTGAGTTGGCTTCCCCAGGCGGTCAAGCCGCATCTGGCGCTGCACGTGTTTGCCTGTAGCCATTTTCTGCTTTGGAAACTGGCGCGATTAATGGGGGCAGAACTAATCGAGTGGGGGCACAGATGGAAACCAACGCGGGCGCGTAGACTAATCTGAGAAAAACAAGAAAAGTTATACGCAAAGTAAAAGGAATCGGAGGGAGAACTACTTCAAGGTGCATTAAATCAACACATGCAAGTATCAAAAGGAGAGTCCCGACATGCATGCATGCGTTGTAATTAATGCATCGGTAACCCTAAATTATTGAAATATATCGAGTGCAGTGCTTTGATGTGTCGCGTCAACTCATACATCAACGAGAATTTTGATTATCCTCTCCCTCGCGGACTTAACTGCACATGCCTTTGGCTGTTTGACAGGTTGGCCACACACCTGTCGGTCCCACCTATCATACAGGCAAAGACAGGAGCGTCCCTCCCTCGCCCATGAGCGTGGTGGCTGGCAAGACTAGGAGAAGCTTTTGCTACACGCTCTCCCTCCCGCACGCGGTGGACATGCAGCAGTTCAATCGGTGTCAGATGGCCAGAAGCGTACTATAGTACTCCTCCAGTGCAGTAGTACACCATAATTGTTCGACTTCTCGAAGACGCGAAGAGCCAAGCGTAGCCCAGATGCTCGCGTGGCAGTTTCATGTGTAGAGTAGTCTAGATAGCGTGTACCGTGCCTGTAAGCTTAAAATCGTTGGGGTCGGCTCCATGCTATGTGGTCGTCTCGAAGTTTTTTTTTAAATTAAAATAGTCTTCTGGCCCTACCTGTCACCCTAGTGATTGTAGTTTGCACGCTCATCTGGTCAAGACAGGAATATATATATTTTAATTTGTTTTTTTAAAGGGGGGACTCCCCGGCCTCTGCATCAGAATGATGCATACGGCCGCATATATTTCAATTTGTGGTGGGTAAATGTTAGAGGTTGCAGCAAATATATTGTACACTACGGGTCTTTCAGCCAAGTTTAGAGGCAAGCATGTGGGGCCAGTGCTATGATGTGTCGCGTCAACTCGTAGAACGAAGAGAAGCTTGATTTTACTACATGCCTTCCCCCTCGCCCATGCACGCTGTTGCTCGCAAATGAGGACAGGCTTTTGCTTAGTAGTACTTCTACAACAAGCTATCTGTCCCGCTTGCGATGGACGGACATGCAGCAGTGGATTCGACACTGTAGAAGCAGTAGTAGTAACATCATTGTTCGTCTTCTCGAAGAGGCAAAGAGCCAAGCACAAACCGAATGTTGCAGTTGCGAACATTGGAGCACGCATATAGCCAGGCTCTTGCATGAGACAAAATTGCTATATGAGCCCACTATTGTATTAGTACGTACAACTCCTTGCTAGTATAGCCCTGTAAACCAGAAAGGAGTATTTGCCCATCTAGAGATATCAACAAGTGACTAGACTACACCGAGATGGAGTACATATAGAGCAAAATGAGTCAATCTTCACCGTAAATAAATACGTACTAGTTCTATCGTTTTCCTCTCTGAGGTGCACAATATTGAGTATACTGACTAGTCTCTTTTTGACACGCATTTACGTTGTTTTTTTTGACACAGTACAGACGCAAGCGCTCATATACACGTGCATACACTCACCCCTATGAACGCACACACGCACGACACTAAGTATCATCTTGAAATTTACGAAGTCACCATAGGCACCTCGTCGTCGACAGGTCCATAGGTGCTAGAATGCCAAGGAGGAAGAGGGTAGCGGTTCCCGAGACGTTGAATGGTCAATGATGCATGCTCAATTACATGCAGAGGGAATCAATTGGAGAAGCAAACTAGAGCCAGCACGATGTGAATGCAACAGAGTTTGGACTCTCATATAATAAAGGCGCCCCACCACTCCAATCCATCTACTCCCAAGTCTCTGCGCAACACTGCTCACTCCAATCCAAGACCAAGTGACCAGAAGCCACAAGCACCTATGGAGGCGATGGACGCAAGCGGCAGTCGGCTGTGCCAAATCATCCAAGGCACCAGCCTGCGGCCCCGCACCATGCAGCGTTTCCAGACGGTGCTGGTGACCACAGGCATCGTAGCCCTCGCCGACGCCGGCTTCGCCTCTCGCATGGACGACATGATGGTCAACTCCATCCGCAAGTTCACCGCCATCAAGAAGCACGCGGACGACCTTGCCGTACTGCTCCAGCCCGCGCGCCCAGGCTCCTCATTGCCTGCCACCTTCATCGGCCTAGATGGTGACGAACTCTTTCAAGCCCTAATGGCCCTGCAGGTACCGGAGGTCGCGACAAAGAATGTGCACCTCGAGGCTGCGCTCGCCGCACAACGCCTCGCCATGCAAGAAACCGTCGACCTGCACATCCATGTCTACGAGGAAATCGTCTACATAGGCCACTACAAGGCAAGCGAGGACAGAAAGACGTTGGCCTTCTTCCAGCGGCTGGAAACTTTGGACGCAATTGTTCAGAACACGTCGACCTGGCCATGAAATCTGCTGCTACTTAGGTGCCGTTCGGTGGGCCGGCGCCCTGAGTCGAGGAGGTGGACGTCGTCGATGGATGCATCTCTTCTTCTTGCCTCCTGTAACCATCACTGCATCGCCTCGTGGCCTTAATGTTTTATTAGTATAGTACTCCCTCCGTTCCCAAATATAAGTCTTTCTAAAGATTCCAGCAAGTAAATAAATGCAGGTCGACGAATTCTGGCTATATGTGCATATTTATATCTAGCCATTGTACTTGTTGGCTATAAACTTGACTATATGTGACATGGCAACATCATATAGCCAGCAGCTGGCTATATTATTAACCATGCTCTTAGAGAGTAGAAGAGAGAAACGAGGGAGGAGGGCTAGCTGTAGCACGGACGCTGTTGTCAGGTGGGACTCGTGTTTATAGAATAGGAGTACTGAGCACTCATGCCTCTTTTTTTTAAGGGAAAAATTAGTCGTATGTCTAGTACCACTAGTTGGGTGCGTGCGACCTATAACTGTCATCACTTTAGGTCTACTTTTTGAACCGCGGCTACGCTTCATAGTACATATTTTTCACACATTTATCCTCCTATATGTACTCCTAGGCTATTTCCACGTGCTCCCATTCGCCGACATGTGGGACATAGAGCATCTGGGTCGTAGTGCATGCATGACTCGGAGCATATGCCGGGGTACTTTACATTTCAGACCTCATGAATTACATGCAAACCCCCCGCAGAAGAATAAATAAATCAATGAATTACTACATGAAACTAGATTATTTTCGTGGAAACCGGAGCACATAAATTAAATTTTGGACATAACAAGTTTATAAAAAATGTCTGGACCTAAACCAATCTAAGGGCCTCTTTGATTTTTCCTGAAAAAAGGGCCTCTTTGATTCGCAGGATACTGAAAACACAGGAATGGGGAAAGTATGATGGCGATGAACCGAGACAAGGAGAACTCTAACTCAGTTAGAGGTTAGAGTTAGATTCTAACCCTGAACTAACTCTAAACCAAAGAGGTGTATGGATGGCAGGGTTAGATTGACAATAAATGCTCTATCTCAATCATTTGACTACTTTGGACCCTATTTTTAGTCAGACTAAAATAAGTCCCTTGGATCCAAGCACCCTCTTGGTGTGGCCAGCTCTTCTGTGGCCTCCTCCCGTTCACAATTGACATAAACGAACCATCTATACAATCAAGCATGCAAAACATGATAATTTTTACTTTTTCCATACAAATGAGATATCCCACTTAAACATACAAGTCGTCAATCAAGCTTTACAAAATAAAAAAACACTTCATGAAACAAAGAATGAGCTAACTCATCACGGAAGTTGTTCACGATAGGGAGGGAGCCCGGAGCCCCTCACGCACCGAGGGAGGAGCTCGCCATCGTCGCTCTGGAGGAAGGCTCTGTAGAGCCCAAGCCCCGGGAACCCCTCCGACGCTGGCCCTTGCGAGTTGAGGTCGACACCGGCATGGGTAGCAAGGCCGCTTGCCGCCGACTGGGAACTTAATCTTTGGGCCTCTATAAATAATGCAAGCATGTAACTAAAATACCTAGAAAGGTGAACTGAATCTTTGGGCCTCTAGAAATAATGCAAGCTTGAAACTGAAATACCTAGAAAGGTGAACTGAATCTTTGGGCCTCTAGAAATAATGCAAGCCTGAAACTTAAATACCTAGAAAGGTGAACTGAATCTTTGGGCCTCTAGAAATAAGGCAAGCCTGAAACTGAAATACCTAGAAAGGTGAACTGAATCTTTGGGCCTCTAGAAATAATGCAAGCCTGAAAATGAAATACCTAGAAAGGTGAACTGAATCTTTGGGCCTCTAGAAATAATGCAAGCCTGAAACTCAAATACCTAGAAAGGTGAACTGAATCTTTGGGCCTCTAGAAACAATGCAAGCCTGAAATTGAAATATCAAGAAAGGTGAACTGAATCTTTGGGCCTCTACAAATAATGCAAGCCTAAAATTGAAATACCTAGAAAGGTGACCTGAATCTTTGGGCCTCTAGAAAGATTTATTACCTCCTCAAGCAGCATCAAACAATTCCATGCGTGCACCACAAATCTATAGCAAGTTTGATCAGGAGCTACTTTTCCAAATCAGAATTAGCGCTAGAGCAAGCAAGATCAATGATATGGTTGTGAGACAGAGAAGGAACAAACAAACTCACCCCTCTCGCGACCTCCCTGGTAGAAGCGTCACCGCTGCGCGCGACAGAGGGAGAAAAACGACTGGTGAAGGGGGAGCGAGGCGACCTTCGAAGGTCGGAAGGAGAGGGCGGCCGGAGTAGGGCGGCGGAGGCCGGAAGGAGAGGGCGGCCGGAGGAGAGAGAGGGCAAGCGGCGCTTGGGCGGGCGGCCCTATGGGGAACAGAGAGGAGTCGTGCAACAGGGGGGGCGATCTGGTGCGGGCAGGTGAGATTTTTTTAGGGGAGCGATATGGTGCAGGCAGGTGAGATTTTTTAGTTCTCTTTTAGTGGGCCCAAGATAAATAACCCAATTAGAATCTCTCCACCGGGCTAGTTTTTTTAGCTGGGTTAGAGCAAATAGCTCAAACTAACCCCTCTTGTTTCGATAATTTGAGGCTATTTCAACCCAAACTAGCTCTAACTCAGGGATCCAAACAAAGAGGAGTGTTACTATACATGCTACAGTGTGGACCGTAGCACATTGTTTTTTATGGCCATATCACCACATTATTGTTTTCTACTGCTTTTTCGAAAAGGGGGGACAAATTGTTTTCTACTGCTAGTTCACTGGGCTACCGTGGTTCGCACTGCTAGTTCACTGGGCTGCCGTGGTTCGCACTCCTCCGACCTGAGTAGTACTCCCTCCGTTCCTAAATATAAGTCTTCATAGATATTTCACTATGGACCACATACGGATGTATATAGATGCATTTTATGTGTAGATTCACTCATTTTTCTCCGTATGTGGTCCATAGTGAAATCTCTCCAAAGACTTATATTTAGGAATGGAGGGAGTAGTATAGTACTAGTATATACCGCATCATTCTTTGCTCCTTCTTACTACTCCGACATGTGGGCGAGCCAGCATCCGGGTCGACGTGTCATGCACCAGATTACAGCACGGAACGGAAGGGGGGAATCACCCCGGTCGGAGCGCCAGTAATTCATGACTATAGTGAGTGGTCATATCACAAGTCTTTCCAGCAGTAACGCACCATCAAATTGCACAGCCCCACTCGTGCACCCTCCTCGCCTCTCTGTCAAACCGCCTACCCAAAAACTGCCATGCGTACTGCCCGAGAAAAGCCCCGCCCTCAACTTTTAACTACGCAAAAATAGTTCGAGCTTGTTCATTCTATATAAATACAGTACTTACTGTATGTTTATTCACCCGTGGGGTTGTTCAATGAATGGAGGGGCGGGGAGCACAAGTGAACAATACTACCTCTATCCGGGTTTATTGGTCCCCATTGTATTTCCTGCCAAATTTTGACCATAGATTAAACTAAGAAAATGTTCACGCATGTCACCAAACATTATATTTTTCAAAACTATGTTCAAATACGAATCCAATGAGATATTTTTTCTTGACATGCATTAACATTTTGTTAGTTAAATATTTAGTCAAAATTTGGCACAAACTACAAAAGGGACCTATAAACCAGGACGGAGGTAGTACTGTAGTAGTAGTAAGTAGGAGTCGTAGAGTAGTCACCTTAAATAGAGAGTTTCTTTTCTTTAATGCCACGTACACAAATTGAAATGCTTGTTGTGGAGAGAAAAAAGATAATCACTCCACTATATATGGACGCAGGGGCTTGAGCGCTCGCTTTACTAGGGTTGCTCTCTTATTCTCTCATCCTCTCCAGATATAAACAAGACAACGGTAGCGACATTTTCTCTCTGCTCACCACTGGTCACAGATCCGGCCGGATCCCTTTGGCCAGTGTGTGTAGAGGACTAAAAGGTGCATCGTTCACGCGGTCATCGCCGCCGAGGGAGGAAACCCACAGCGCCGGAGGGGCCCGATCCTCTGCCCGTGCCGTTCTCTCCGACACAGTGCCGGCTCGGGAGGTCCTCCGACCCTTCTTCCTCCCTGCCGTATTGTCCGCAGATCCGACCTGCCGCCACCGACATCCCGGCGACCCTCAGGTACAAGTTCTTCGAAAGCGGCCTTGCTCTACTGCCCCAGCTCCCCACGTGTCTGCATGTGCATCTTTTTCTACTCTCATCAGCTCTTCCAAAGCCACCTAAATTTTTAGTATTATTAGAGGTAAAGCTACTTCATGCATTCGAATCTAGGGCTTTGTTCAAACAACGAAGAAAGGGGGGAAAGTTGTAGCATGAATCTAGGACTTGATTCAAAGAGGAAATAATATGGTGAAAGTAGTGGAGACCGGATAGCCAAACAGTCTCTTGGTTGAAAAGGGAAATAATGGGAAAACACAGTACAAACTGGATAAGGAACAGATCTATTATTGGTTGAAAAAAGGATAGAAAGTGGCGGCTGGTGGACAAGTCAACAGAGTATGTCCAAGATTATATTTGCTGCCATCACATACTAAAAGGTCTCCAGGATTAGATTTGCTGCCCTCACATAGTAAAAGGTCTCAGGATTAGATTTGCTGCCCTCACATAGTAAAAGGTTTCAGGATTAGATTTGCTGCCCTCACATAGTAAAAGGTCTCAGGATTAGATTTGCTGCCCTCACATAGTAAAAGGCCTCCAGGATTAGATTTGCTGCCCTCACATAGTAAAAGGTCTCCAGGATTAGGTTTGCTGCCGTCACATAGCGTGAACAAGCTCGGCATCACCACTTTATGCCTCCTTGTAGGTACATTGTGCTCTTGCGTCCACTATCGCATGTCCTTATACCAACCTTTTGCTGTTTTTTGCGGGTAAACCAACCTTTTGCTGTAAGGGCGCATGTAAAATCAAGCGATCACACTGTTACCTTAGGGACATGTCTAACCAATGTTATTCTTAATCTAATGCCTCCAGTGATAAGATGCAATTAAACTGTGTTACAAATGGCACTCCTGTTGTTTTCCCCAGTATGATAAGTAAGTTGCTCCTTTACGCTGCTGAGTGTCCTGGTGTCCCCACGGTCCCATGCTCTTAAACCAACTCTTTAGCTGCTGTTGATTTACTGTGTCGGGTAAACAAGCAATGCCACCATTAAAGTAATCCCATATCTGAGGTATCTCATTGTTGATCGTAATGCTTCTGGTAACATGAAGCATTGCTGACGTTTTAAACTTTCTACTGTCCTTGCGTGATTGCCATGAACATAATTAAGATGCTTCTTTTCATTTTGTATATGTTTCGTATATTCTTATCGACCAGCAACTGTTTACTTTCTATCATTTTGTGCAGATAGGGATATCCATTTCACCTTGTTGCTATTGTGACCTTTTGGTGAACTGCACAAAACACTTTTTTGGATTGAGTGTCTTGTGCAGTTCAACTAAAATGTCACGTGGGCAACATCTCTCAATTTTGGTGGAACTGCACAAAATGGTTAAACTAAATTGAAATCATGCTCTCCTGTCTCCTTGTTTGTGCTATGCAAACATGCTGTGCAAATAGGAATACTCTACTACAGATGTTGTGACGGTCAAGAGCAACATCTCTCAATTTTGGTGGAACTGCACAAAATGGTTCAACTAAAGCGAAATCATGCTCTCCTGTCTCCTTGTTTGTGCTATGCAAACATGTTGTGCAAACAGGAATACTCTACTACATATGTTGTGACAGTCAAGAGCATTCGCCAAGTTCTTCGATTGTATGGCATGGCTAGCCAAGATGGATTTAATCCCGATATTCACTTTATCAAAAGGCTCTAATGGGTTGGTTTTGAATCTTGCAAGCTGGGAATCAGTGAGATGTGTAGGCATCTTTGTTGTACTTATTATTTGAATCTTATTTGTTGGTTCTGAATCTTGCAAGTTGGGAATCAATGAGACGTGTAGGCATCTTTGTTGTACTTATTATTTGGATCTTATTTGTTGGTTCTGAATCTTGCAAGCTGGGAATCAATGAGATGTGTAGGCATCTTTGTTGTACTTATTATTTGGATCTTATTTGTTGGTTCTGAATCTTGCAAGCTGGGAAACACGGCATGATGATGCAGAGGACAGCAACCATAACAAACAATTCAAACTTGGTAGTATTATCTTTGTGAAAGTGCGACAAATGTGCTGATCGTGTGCGTCCTGAGAATAATAATTCTAATTGTTGTGCATGTTGATCCCATGGCACTGATAGAACGAGCCAATGCATTGCTTGTTTTAAGTATAAATTTCTATTAAAGCTAATTAAATTTAAGTAAAGTGACCACTAACTCCTGTTATTACAGTACCAATACAGACCCGCTCGTGAACCGACGTGTGGCCGGAGTAGGTTTCTTAATGGAGGCGTTTGAATGCGTCGAAGGTGCATCTTCTGCCGGGCGTGCAACGGACGAGGGAGGGGTAGTAACTGTTGTCGCCTGTACACACTCAGCTTACTATTGAATCCAGTTCCCCAAGAGCTGAAAATGTATTGCTGCCGCCGCCTACACACTCGTTCACTCGAAGAGACTCCAATGGTGATCCGAGGGGTGAGCCTGCTGGATATGGACTTCAGCAAGGAGTTAGTTCGCCGTTCAGTCCTATGGCTGCACCAAGTTGAATGTGATGTACACCAATGATACAGACTCGGTGAAGCTCTGCCTCGCCTCAGTCCTATGGCTGCACCAGGTTCTGGAGCATTCACCCGTTTCATCGGTAGCGCCGGCTGCACCTTCGCTACGGTGGAGAGAAGGAAGAACGCGATGATTCAGCCATCTGGTGCAACAAGCTTGTAGACATCCAGAAGCAATACAAGATCATCAGCAACGGGCAGGAGAAGGACTCCGTGGTTGACCTCGCTGAGACCATCATCGACCCCTGATACGCCAACATGAAAGAAGACGACCTGAACACGTGGGAGGTACCTATGAATCTATCCTACATAACCTACGCGGCCAAGGACGCATACGCATTCTACGACATGTATAGGCAGATCTTGGACATGAGGGCGTGTCTGCTTCCCGTAACCGACGAGTACACGGACAGCCGCAGCATCATGATCAAGCGTGCCAGGAAGGTCTAGATGTTGTACTTTATCTGTTTATAAGCACCTTTATCATCTGAGAGTTTCATGCATTAGCCTATGTGTCGTAATTATCTGTTTTGTCCGAAATATTTCTTTTAAGAACCCATTAACCTGATTGCTTTTTTTAGTGGCTATTTGCTTATGTATGTAAACTAGTTCACTTGTCCGTAAAAAAAAGTAGTTCACTCGGCTACCGTGCTTTGAATCTCCTTCCTACCAACATATTTCTCTCCTCAGGTGGACCCAGCAGGTCTCTGAATTTTCTCCCACTTTCTTTTTTGATGTAAACTGAGTTTTCTCCCAGTACTTTCCCCTAGAACCAATTCAACTATCCCACGTCTAGCCTAAAAAATAATAATACCCCACGTACTATTAACTCATTAAATTAAAATGATATTTTATTTCATAAGTTGAAAGTTCTTACAAAATAATAATAATAATTGTTTATATATAACTTGCCAAGTTAACCCCTAGTGATTGCGTACATAAGCTTGCAAAGATTTTACTGACGTGCAATCATGTGTTTATGTTTTTATAACATTTCTCCGTCTATCCCAACATGATATTTTCACCTAGCCCAACAAGTCTGTGGATTTTGAGAAAAATGCAAATGGGATTTAAACGGGCTGCATAGATGCTACATCATTGTTTCACCCAGCCCACCAAATGGACTAAAAAACAAATGGATTGGCTGACATGTGGGCCAGTAGGTTGAAGCCTAAGAAGGCGTTGGATTTACATCCAATGGCCGGGATTCTTCTTCAGTCTCTCGTCTTCTTCCCCCAGCGCTGCCGGAACCGCCTGCTCCAGCCTTCGGCGTCCAGCGGCGTTGTTTTGCGCTCCTCAGCGAAACACTACCCCGCCGACGGCCAGGCCATCCCTCCACTCCGCACCTCCTGTTATTCTCTGCCGAGTGTAGGCCCACCCCGCACCCGAACCAGTCAAGTTTCCCACTCCTCTCCGTTTGCGACTCCACTGCCGCATCTTGCCCATCTCCGGGTCATTCCAGTCTGGGGCCTGGCCGTCGTCCACCGCCTCGGTGCGCTCGGCGCGGCGTGGTCAACATACGAGAGTCATCGGAAGAGGACTGTACATGGAGAGCCTGACGGCTAGGACCCATGAGGTCCATGGTCGCACGCAAGGAAAGTTCCTCCTTATTACGCACTGTATGTGCACTGTACGTGGGAAGGGCTTATGTATTTCACGAAAAAAATGCCCCCCCCCCCCGCTAACAGGTCGGACCCACCAGCTATATCTTCGCATGCAAGGAAGTGCCTCCTTATTACGCACCAAAAAATGAATACCCCCTGCTAGCTGGGACCCACCATAGTGGGTGGCTGACTTGTGGGCCTACTAAGTTGACGAGGACGGAGGGCTTTGTCAACTTAGTCAATCTGAACGATTCTAGCTCCAGCGACCGTACGATGTCCATCCAACAGCCATAGTGCTTCTTCAACCTCTGGTCTTCTTGCTCCAGCCACACAAAGCAGAGCCGGTCGTGCCGCGTGGTCCTGCCTCTCGTGGCCGGCTGTGATGCCGTGGAGGCCTTACCGCCCCCTACTACTCCCACCGCTGGCCCAGGGTATCTCTCTACTCACCCACACCCCCTGTTATTCTGTGGCGACAGCAGCCTCACGCCGCAGCCGAACCAATGAACCCTCGTACTCCTCTCCGCATGGGCATCCACTGACGCGTCTTCCCCGGCTCCTCGTTGTCCCCTTCCTAGGCCTCACCGTCGTCCACTGCCTTGGTGCTCTCGGCGCGGCGTGGTCAATGTGGTCAACGACCAACTTCCATCGGAAGAGTACTGTACGTGGAGAGGCTGACAGCTGGGTCCAAGGCCACAGCCCAATTTTTTTGTGATTTGCCAAGTTAGTTGCTTTGTCAGGCCTGTTGGGCTGCAAATCTTTCAAGACGAGGAGAGCTTCATTCGGCTGTCCGAGAAAATGGCCTATCATTAATGAGAAATGGGATGTACATTTTTAAAACACATCAAACCGGCAATTTGTTTCAAATATCTTTTTTTCATTTTGATATTTTAAATTACATTAATTTTTATGCGTGGAGAATTTGTTGGATTTTATATTGATATACATTTATTTTTAAAATCAGTTTGAATGTGAGTGAAAATTTTGGGATTAAAAACAGTTCGGACCGCACCGAAATATGCAAAATTTCGTATAATTTTTTAAGCGTGGCCACAATATGGGCTGTAATGCTAACAAAAAGAATATGGGCTCCAAACAAAACCTTAAGAATTAGCAAATGGGCTGTAAATTATTAGAAATAATGGCAGATGGGCTGTATGCTGTTTTCCACAGATTTGAGGCTTTCCTAAAAAAAGGTTGACGCACAAGCAGTGATTGTTGGATGGCCATCCAACGGCCGTCGTGCTTCTTCAATCTCTGCTCTTCCTGCTCCAGCCGCTCAAACAAGCGCCGGTGGGACTACCTGCTCCCTCCTCCCCGTGGCCGACTATGCTGCCGCGCAGGCCTCATCGCTCCACCGTACTCCCATCGCTGGCCTAGCCATCCCTCTACTCACCCACACCTGCTGTTATTCTCCGGCGACGGCAGACGAACCAGTAAACCCTCGTTCAGTCGTACTCCCCTTCGCGTGGGAAACAACTGCGGAGTCTTCCCTGCCTCCGTGTCGTTCCCTTCCTAGGCCTCGCCGTCGTCCACTGCCCTGGTGCTCTCGGCGCGGCCTGGTCAACGTGGTCAACGACCGACATGCATCTGAAGTGGACTGTACGTGGAGAGGCCGACAGCTGGGTCCACGGATGCACGCAAGGAAATGCCTCCTTATTACGCGCAAAATAATGATTCCTCCACCTAACATCGGGGACCCACCGAAAGGGCCTCAGTATTTCGCGAAAAAACGTTACCGCCGCTGATAGCTCGGACCCACCAGCTATATCTTTGCACGCAAGGAAGTGCCTCCTTATTACGCACAAAAAAATGAATACACTAGTAGAAAAGGGGCCAATGGTCCAGGCCGGTCCAGCCTATTAGTCCCGGTTCAATCCAGAACCGGGACCAATGGGGGCATTGGACCCGGTTCGTGAGCCCAAGGGGCCGGCCGGGCCACGTGGGCCATTGGTCCCGGTTCGTCTGGACCTTTTGGTCCCGGTTGGTAGGACGAACCGGGACCAATGGTCCTCGCTACTGGCCCACCACCATTGGTCCTGGTTGGTGGCATGAACCGGGACCAAAGGGTTGGTCCTCGTTGCGGCCAAAGTTTAGTCCCACCTCGCCAACCGGAGGGGAATCAGACCGGTTTATAAGCCCCTCCCTCTCTGCCTTATTGAGCTCCTCTGAAAATGAAAATAGATGCCCTTATATAGGGAATTTAGGCTAAATTCATACGAATTTCTCTTGAAATTTCTTATGAATTTAATTTGAATTTCCTCTATAAGCGCATCTATGCTCATTTCTGAGTAGCTTTTTATATAGTTTTTTTCTTTTCTGCTATATTTATTTATTTTTTTTTATTTCTGAGTTGTAATAAGTCATTAAAAATAAGCATCTATGCTCATTTTTTAGTAAAGTTAATCATAACTATTTTTTCTTCTATTTATTTTTGAATTGTAATAAGTCATTAAAAATAAGCATCTATGCTCATATTTTAGTAAAGTTAATCACAACTATTTTTTCTTCTTTTTATTTTTGAGTTGTAATAAGTCATTAAAAATAAGCACCTATGCTCCTTTTTTAGTATAGTTAATCACAACTATTTTTTGTTTCAATTCATTTCTGA
>NC_041389.1:554121030-554121823 GCF_002162155.2 Triticum dicoccoides
CTGCTATATTTATTGTTTTCTTTTTATTTCCGAGTTGTAATAAGTCATTAAAAATAAGCATCTATGCTCCTTTTTTAGTACAGTTAATCACAACTATTTTTTGCTTCAATTCATTTCTGAGTATCTTTTTATATAGTTTTTTTTCTTTTCTGCTATATTTATTTTTTTTCTTTTTATTTCTGAGTTGTAATAAGTCATTAAAAATAAGCATCTATGCTCCTTTTTTAGTACAGTTAATCACAACTATTTTTTGCTTCAATTCATTTCTGAGTAGTTTTCTATATAGTTTTTTATTCTTTTCAGCTATATTTATTTTTTTCTTTTTATTTCTCAGTTGTAATAAGTCATTAAAAATAAAAAAAAGGCGCAATGCTTGTTAATTTGCTTCAAGCCTTTCGGAATAGTGTCAACTGCACTGCACATAGCTCTATGCAGTCTACCGTATTCCTCAAGGCTTGAAGCTAACCAACGTGCAGGAGCATTGGGACTCTTCGTCATCGTCTCTGCACTCAGGGCTTATAAACAGCTGCGAGTGCCTCTCGCTTGGCGAGGTGGGACTAAAAAAACAGCTGTAGGAAGAATCAACAAAAAAACAGCTGCAGAAAATAAAAAAGTAGTTAGACGGGTCCATTGGTACCGGTTGGTGGCACCAACCGGTACCAATGCCACTCTTTGGTACCGGTTGGTGCCACCAACCGGGACCAATGCACCCCATTTAGTCCCGGTTCGTGCCACCAACCGGGACCAAAGGTCTTCGTTTCCCGCCCTTTGGGCTACTGAAAAGAGGCCTTTG
>NC_041389.1:554122780-554127470 GCF_002162155.2 Triticum dicoccoides
TTGTTAGATTAGATTTTTTTGTTAGATTAGATGTGTAGTAATTAATTTGTTTATATTATGTTAGATTTTTTTGTTAGATTAATTAGATTTTTTTTGTTAGATTAGATGTGTAGTAATTTTGATATGTAGTTCATAGATTTGTTTTTGTTAGATTAGATTTTTTGTTAGATTAGATGTGTAGTAATTAATTTTGTTCATGGAATTTTAATGATTTTTTTGTTCATAGTATTTAGAAAAAGGAAAAAAATAAGAAGTAGTTTATATATAGTTGAACTAGCTAGTTGATTTAATAAACTAATTTATTTTACTATATATAGAAGTAGTTTGTTTTTAGTAAGTACTACTTATTTATTTATAGTAAGTGCTTAGTAGTTGAACTAGATAGTTGATTTAATTAATAAAACTACTTTTATTTAACTATATATAGAAGTAGTTGCCGCATCGACGTCGGCGATGCCTATCCCGCATCCTCGTCGTCATCGACTCGGCGGTGGAGGCCTGCTTGATCAGGGCCATGTTCGGGACTGGGCTCCGCCGGGCTGGTATTGGGAGGTGCTACCTTCCGGGGGACGTAGGTTGGTGAGGTGGCAGCCCATTGTTGACCCGATCCTTGTTTGGTGGCGGTCGCGTGGGCCAGTGACGGTGGTGAGGCATCCGGACACCGCGGAGGTGGTACGTCACCGTGTCAGCGAGGAGGACGAGCACGTCTGTCGCTACATGGTTGCATTGGAGGGCAGATTCGACAATACCTGGCAGGTTCTTCAGGGATCTCACTGGAGCTATGATCCTGTGATGGTTCCTTATCTTTGGGTGTCCACCGCTCGCGTCGATACCCGTCGGGTGCTACGGTTCTAGTTGTATTAGTGATAATATTCGACGATGTACGGACACCAAGAGATGATGTACTTTTGCTTATAATTATTGAATGCATGCTAATTTGAATATTATACTTTATTTTATGATTTGGTTTTGCTTATTTTATGATTTCGTTTTGCTTATTGAATGCTCATATTGGATAAGTTCTCCTTCATTCCCGTGTGCTAGACAATTTGATATAATAATGCATTCGGGAATGAAAGGAGGAGCTACGTACATCGATCATCGATAGTCAACCCGTGATTAATAATAATGATCTAGTTTAATATTTGAATTATGAACGTAGGCCGGAAATGTCGTACTCATCGGACAACGAAAACCGCCCGGGGGAGTGTGACTGGTGCCACGACGACCGAGGTATCTGCGATAGGTTCATTGTGCTGGACGAAGATTGTCGCTTCAGCATTAAGCTCGAGGAGACCTTCGATGTTCATACGGTACGCAACCGACGATAATAGTTTTTTTCGTAATTACTCATGACTTCAACTATTTTAATCATGACAATATTTTTCATCTTTTCCAATTCGACTAGCTTATCCCATGCTTTGCAAGACGCTATGTCTTGGAGACGATGGGTTTTGAAGACCATCAAAGTTTCGAAACCAAAAAAATTATCCTAAGTACCCATCATGGTGTGGATTTTCAACTAAAGTTGTACAATGCTTAGAGTGTAACCCATTTTGGTTGCAAAAATTGGGAAGCACTTTGCAAGATGTATGGTTTTGATGAGGGTATGCTTGTTACCATGGATCTTGGTGATCCTACAATCGAGCAAGAGAGACCTACGATTTTCATCCTTGTGGATACACCTCCAATTCTTCCCCCATGTGAGCTTAACATAGTTATTAAGTCATTTATATTGTTTATTTCAAAATAGTTGACAACTTATTCTCCATTGAAAGCTTATTTTCATTCTTCAAAGAATGTGCGGAAGATGGTAGACAGAACCTACTACACCGAAGGCTCCGAACTAACTTATCAGGAGAAAAATCATCTGGTCGCATTTTGTACTGATCTTGAGAATTACAATGTCTACAATCGAACTCCTCAACATTATGGTCAATACGTGCCACTAGTGCACGTGTTGAACTACGGTAACTACCATGAAGATACCCTGGTAAGATTTTTGTACTATTACAACATCCGTGCATCTTTTTGCACACTTCTAAAACTAGTACATCATATCATTGCTAACTACGAAGTTATTACTATGTTTTTCAACAGATAATCCCGAATGATTGTGTGCCTCATCTGATGTATACACACGGTAGCCTTCATGTTTTGAACATACAACCAGGTCGTCCTACGAATCTCAACTTTCCATACCGGGTTTCTAAAAGAAGTGGAGACATGAGAATCAAAGAATGGAAAAAATGTATGGACAGTCGTAAGGAGCTTCTTGGAAGCAACATTCAGCGAAGGGCAAAAATTGGAGACAGGATGATCACCATTCTTCATAATGGAGAGTCATGGTATATATTGTTTTATGCTATTTTACCTTAAGGGTGTTTAGGTCCTACCTGATACTGATGATCATGTGTTAAGAACAATTATGTAGGGTTGGGTTCGATGACTATGAGGATGATGATCGTATGACTTATTATTAATAACGAGTAGAAGTTGTATGATGATGCATGATTAGTAGGACGAGTACTTGTTATTATATACGCTGATGTATGCGAGCATGCATGAGTTATTATATCAGCGGGTAAAATGAACATATATAGCAGCAGCGTTGGTAAACCAAGGACGAAGATATAAGAGTGGTCACTTCTCTCTATTAGCTAGCTAATATAACAACCTAAAAATAACCCCCAAAACCCCTAAAGCAGCCAATTTCCAAAAAAAACATGGACTTTTGGTCCCGGTTGGTACCACCAACCGGGACCAAAGGCCCCCTGACTGGGCTCGGCGCACAGAGCCACGTGGAGGCACATTAGTCCCGGTTCTAGTTTGAACCGGGACTAATGGGTGGAGGTATTAGTAACGGCCCATTAGTCCCGGTTCATGAACCGGGACTAAAGGCCCTCACGAACCGGGACTATTAGGTGTTTTTCTACTAGTGATACTCCCCCTGATAGCTGGGACCCAGTATAGTGGCAGGCTGACTTGTGGCCTACTAAGTTGACGGGGACGGAGGGCTTTGTCAACTTAGTCAATATGCACGATTCTACCTTCAGTGATCGTACGATGTCCATCCAATGGCCGTAGTGCTTCTTCAACCTCTGGTCTTCTTGCTCCAGCCGCCCAAACCAGCGCCGGTCGTGCCTCGTGCTCCTGCCTCCTATGGCCGGCTGCGATGCGGCGGAGGCCTCACCGCCCCCTACTACTCCCATCGCTGGCCAGGCCATCCCTTACTCACCCACACCCCCTGTTATTCTGCGGCGACGGCAGCCTCACACCGCAGCGAACCAGTGAACCCTCGTACTCCTCTACACGTGGGCATCCACTGCCGCGTCTTCCCCGGCTCCGCTCATCCCCTTCCTAGGCCTCGTCGTCGTCCACCGCCCTGGTGCTCTCAGCGCGGCGTGGTCAACATGGTCAAGGAACAACTTCCATCGGACGTGGATTATACGTGGAGAGGCTGACAGCTGGGTCCACGGCTGCAGCAAGGAAGTGCTTCCTTATTACGCGCAAAATAATTATTCCTCCACCTGACAGTGGGGACCCACCGGACGGGCCACCATATTTCACGAAAAAAAAGTTTCCCCCCTGACTGTTGGGACCCGCCAGCTACACCTTCGCACGCAAGGAAGTGCGTCCGGGCAAAAAAAAATGATTCGCCCCCTTGACTGCTGGGACCCACCAGCTACATCTTTGCACGCAAGGAAGTGCCTGACAGTCGGGACCCGCCTGGTCAAAGCGTACGTAGTGTTGTCATTATGGTCGCGAACGTGTACGTACATATATACTGGTGGATGTAGAGGAGTGCATGTGTCGTAGTAGAGGCGCGCATGTAGCATGTACACGTACGTATAGCGGCGAGGGTGCAAGAAAGAAAATACGGCCACGTACGTACATACGGGCAGGGTCTCTAACGCCTATCGCGCATACATACATGGCTGGGTCAGAACGGAGAAACGGCGTCGTCGTCGTGTTCATGGGGAGTCAACCGGCTGGGTCGGAACGGAATGCGTGGTCGTGTTCATCGGGAGGGCTTGGATAGAACAGGCCATGGAAACGAGGCCTGGCATACCGCACAACAGAGGAAACGGCCTTGTGTTCGACCGGCCATGTTCGAAACGGGGTCCTGTTGATCGGGAGGGGCCTGGCGTACCGCAAAACGGAGGAAACGGACCTCCTACGGTCGAAACAGGGGTCCTGTTTATCGGGAGGGGTGTGGCGTACCGCAAAATGGACGAAACGGACTTGTGTTGGAGCGCTACGGTCGAAACGGGGGTCCTATTCATCAGGAGGGGTGTGGCGTACCGCAAAATGGATGAAACGGACTTGTGTTGGAGCGCTACGGTCGAAACGGGGGGGAGGGGTGTGGCGTACCGCAAAACGGGACTCCACGGGATACTGTTCATCTCCACCGTCGACCTCCTCCAGCCTCCACGGGCTACCGTCGACCTCCTCCAGCCTCCATGGGCTCCTGTTCATCCAGCCTCCACCGCGCGCTACTCCACCGGCTACTGTTCAACCACCCCTCCAGGGGCACCCCTCCATCGTCTACTGTTCATCCAGCCCTCCACACCACGGGGTCCTGTTCAATCACTCCTCCACCGTCTACTGTTCATCCAGCCCTCCACACCACGGGTTCATGTTCATCCAGAGGCAACACCACCGCTCACTGTTCATCCAACCCCCCCCC
>NC_041389.1:554127666-554139953 GCF_002162155.2 Triticum dicoccoides
GCAACACTCACTGTTCATCCCAGAGGCAATATCGATCGGCTTCAGTTAGCAGTAGTAGTGAAGGAATCGCTCCATCGGGTTCAGTTAACAGCCATCGATCGATCGCTCGGGTTCAGTAATGTGTAGCCTGTAGTGCAATCACTCGGGTTCAGTTAGAGCCCAACGCCTCGCTCGGCTTCAGTTAGAGCCAACTCCTCGCACACACGCGCGTACATATGAGATAAACGCGCATCGCTCTGCCCCCGACCTCCCACCGTAACCGGCAACTCCCTGAAATTTTCCTCCCCCTTGCTTCTACCATGGTTTTTTCCGTCATGGACGGCCCAAAGAATGTCATGCAGCTGCGTCTCTGGCCCGCCCAGGACGAAAAGCCCATTTTCTGTCATGATTTTTTGTCATAGAAGTAGGAGCCCACCACATCTATGATGATACCGGGTTTTGTCACAGTTATCGTCATAGAAGTGTCATATGTAAGACAGAAAAAAAATTCGTTTGGCCCAAAATGTCACGGATGTGTCTTTTTTTTGTAGTGGCAGTGAAGAGCGATGATGGCAAGGCAGTCGAAGCAGCCACTGGGTCAGATGCATGGATTTGTACTGGAGCAGCAGGGATCTGAGCAGTCGACCCTGATGGGCGATTAGTCGACAGCGGGTTGGTGAAAGTGACGTTGGTCCGAGACGGATCTCCGGATCGCTCGACCACCGTCTCAAGCACCAGTGTTGACTGAGGGACCTGAACCTTAGGCGCTTTCCCGCTTAATCCCTTGCCCTTCCTCCTCGTCTCCCTCAGAGGAACTTCTTCTTCATCATCATCTAGAAGCACGACAATGTCTCGTGGAGCTGCAATGAAAAGAAACCTCAGAAATTCAACCAACCAACAATTCAATCGACAGAATAATTTCGAGTCGAGTGGACTTACTAGCTCTGGAGGTGGTCGCGTCATCGGCTTCCTCGTCACCCGGGGCCTTGTCAACATCCATGTTAGTCGCGGCGGAGGCTGGAATGGAAAAGTTTACAATCCATTCGGTCAAAACTGAAGAGTCAGTCAGTAGAAGAAAACACAAAAAGAAAGAACACTCACCCGGAGGCAACAGGAACATCCATCTTAATCTTGGGCAGAGTCTTCCGAGCTTTTGAGGGGACGACCTTGGGCTGCTTAGCGACTTTCTCCGTCGGCTCCAGAGTCGAAGTCCGAGTACGCTTATGCATTTGGGTGCTCGAGGCCATGATTTTGCCGTGCCCGCCCGCTGGGTCATGGAGTAGCTTGAATCGACATTCCGAATGAGGCGATGAGTCGACCATCTCCTCATTGTCCGACTCATCACTCTCCTCTTCGTCCTCGTCGTCTGGAGTTGCCAATTGCCACTTTCCTCCATGCTGTCCTCTCCCTCCTGGTCTTGCTCCAGAGCTTGATTGCCGTTGGGCATCGAGTACATCTCAATATAAACCTACAAGACAAGAAGTCGAGTAACATTCAGTCGGATTCAAAGACAGTCGCAAGATGTACCCAAATACAGTCGGTGGTAGAAACCGAACCTTGTCTGGCTGGTTGCTATTGCTAAAGGGGTCGACTCTCCTAGCGCCTTTGGGGTTGTCCTTGCTTCCAGTGATACTCCTCAACTACTGGGCCACTGTCTTGGCCGATACTTCCTCTGGATGAACCCGAGCGGTGTCGTTGGCTCCAGAATACATCCATATTGAGTGGTCATGAGCCTGGAGCGGCTGGATGCATCGACTGAGGAATACCTCCAACAAATCCATGCCAGTGACACCCTGATTGATCAATTGGACCACCCTCTCAACCAGCATGTTTGTTTCCACCCTCTCCGCAGTGGTCACTTTGATGTCTACTACGCAACCTTCTTCTTGTAGACGTTATTGGGCCTCCAAGTGCAGAGGTTTGTAGGACAGTAGCAAATTTCCCTCAAGTGGATGACCTAAGGTTTATCAATCCGTGGGAGGCGTAGGATGAAGATGGTCTCTCTCAAACAACCCTGTAACCAAATAACAAAGAGTCTCTTATGTCCCCAACAAACCCAATACAACGGTAAATTGTATAGGTGCACTAGTTCGGTGAAGAGATGGTGATACAAGTGCAATATGGATGGTAGATATAGGTTTTGTAATCTGAAATTATAAAAACAGCAAGATAACAAGTGGTAAAAGTGAGCGTAAACGATATTGCAATGCTAGGAAACAAGGCCTAGGATTCATACTTTCACTAGTGCAAGTTCTCTCAACAATAATAACATAATTAGATCATATAACAATCCCTCAACATGCAACAAAGAGTCACTCCAAAGTCACTAATAGTGGAGAACAAACGAAGAGATTAATGTAGGGTACAAAACCACCTCAAAGTTCTGATCGATCTATTCAAGAGTACGTAGTAAAATAACACGAAGCTATTCTTTCCGTTCGATCTATCATAGAGTGCATACTAGAATAACACCTTAAGACACAAATCAACCAAAACCCTAATGTCACCTAGATACTCCAATGTCACCTCAAGTATCCGTGGGCATGATTATACGATATGCATCACACAATCTCAGATTCATCTATTCAACCAACACAAAGTACTTCAAAGAGTGCCCCAAAGTTTCTACCGGAGAGTCAAGACGAAAACATGTGCCAACCCCTATGCATAAGTTCATTGAACCCGCAAGTTGATCACCAAAACATACATCAAGTAGATCACGTGAATATCCCATTGTCACCACAGATAAGCACGACAAGACATACATCAAGTGTTCTGAAATCCTTAAAGACTCAATCCGAAAGATAACTTCAAGGGGAAATCTCAATTCATCACAAGAGAGTAGAGGGGGAGAAACATCATAAGATCCAACTACAATAGCAAAGCTCGCGATACATCAAGATCGTATCACCTCAAGAACACGAGAGAGAGAGAGAGAGAGAGAGATCAAACAGATAGCTACTGGTACATACCCTCAGCCCCAAGGGTGAACTACACCCTCCGCGACATGGAGAGCACCGGGATGATGGAGATGGCCACCGGTGAGGGATCCCCCCCTCCGGCAGGGTGCCGGAACAGGGTCCCGATTGGTTTTTGGTGGCTACAGAGGCTTGCGGCAGCGGAACTCCCGATCTATTGTGTTCCTCGATGTTTGTAGGGCATATGGAGATATATATGTGAAAGAAGTCGGTTAGGGGAGCCACGAGGGGCCCACGAGGGTGAGGGGCGCGCCCAGGGGGGTAGGGCGCGCCTCCCTACCTCGTGGCTTCCTAGTTGCTTCCCTGACGTATACTCCAAGTCTCCTGGATTGCTTCCGTTCCAAAAATTACTCTCCTGAAGGTTTCATTCCGTTTGGACTCCGTTTGATATTCCTTTTCTTCGAGACACTGAAATAGGCAAAAAAATAGAAATTCGGGCTGGGCCTCCGGTTAGTAGGTTAGTCCCAAAAATGATATAAAAGTGTAGAGTAAAGCCCATAAACATCCAAAACGGGTAATGTAATAGCATGGAACAATCAAAAGTTATAGATACGTTGGAGACGTATCACACTTTCTACAAGGAAGGGGTCTGGACACGATCTAAAGTAAGAGGCGGAAGTCCAGTCGACCGGCCTGGAGTTGCAATGTCCTGGCAGTAGAACCAGGTCGACTGCCAGCCCCTAACCGACTCAGGAAGGGTCATGGAAGGGAAAGAGCTCCTCTTCCTCTTCTGGATACCCAAACCCCCACACATCTGCATAACGTGTGTTTTCTCATCGCTCGTGTTTGCTTTCTTCACCGACTGAGAGCGGATAGTGAAAATGTGCTTGAAAAGACCCGAGTACGGTCGACAACCCAGAAAATTCTCGCACATAGACACGAACGCGGCAAGGTATGTGATGGTGTTGGGAGAAAAGTGATGGAGTTGGGCTCCGAAGAAGTTCAAGAAACCACGGAAAAAAGGGTGCGGAGGAAGCGAGAAACTGCGGTTGACATGGGTGGCGAGCAGAACACACTCACCCGGTCACGGCCGTGGCTCCGTCTCCCCCTCCGGCAACCGTGCAGCCCCATTGGCGATAAGTCCGGACTCAGCCAGCTACTCCAAATCTTCCTGCCGGAGCGAGGATCGGATCCAATCGCCCTGGATCCAACCCGGCGGCAACGCCGACCGCGACGACGACCCCTGATTCGTCTTCTTTCCTTTCGCCGCCCCTGTCGCCTTCTTCGCACGTTCCAGTGCCGCCGTCTTGTCCTTCACCATGGTGGCGGAGTGGCGGCATCGAGACTGGAGGAGCCGGATGTGGTGGAGAAGCAGAGGAGAAGGAGGGAGAATGGACGCGCACAGTGCAGGCGCCTCGGCCCCGTCACCTTTTAAGGACCCACTTCCGAGTGGCTGACACGTGGGCCCGGGCGATCCTGTCAAATCCTGCAACAGTCACGCGCTGGGTATGTGGTCAAAAAGGTGGCGCGGGTTTCAAGGTGCTCCTGTCCATCCAACCCGCTTACCACGGCACGCTCCGCCCCATGCGCTTCCCCGAAATTTCGAATCCCGTGAAATCTAGGATACACCATAACCAATCGCGCCAAAGATTCTGTGTCAAAAACAACACTCGACGGATGACGTTGGAAATTCAGTCGACAACTTCTGAATCGATCAAGGCGACTGAAACGAAGCCGAAGTTCCAACATGAGCTTCCCGTTTAACACGAGTACTTGTGAAGCACAAGGGTCAAAACAAGATCAACTTCAACCTTCTTTTCACTCGGACCTCAATCCATTCGGGGGCTAATGATGATGATATAGACCTGGGGTAGGGTCATAGGCCTGACCTATACGCCCTACCCAATGTCACTACCCTAGAAGCAAAGAAGCTCAAGAGACAACAAGGAGTCCAATAAAGGCATCGAGTGCAATCTACTCGACCAATCAACCACTCGGGTACCCCTCCTTCCTGAAGTCACACGACCAATAAATCACTCGACCATACAAGAAACCACTCGATCCACTGAAGACCAGGAGTCACTCAGAACAGCAATGGTCAAGCATTCACTCTGTAGTCTTTAAGGTCATTTAAGGCACTTAAGGCTGGCATTATCAGTAACGCCCCATCTTTATATACATTGTAACTCTTTGTAACGGGGGATGGCTGGGGTCCTGGCGCACTCTATATAAGCCATCCCCCTCCTCTGACACAAGGGTTCGCACTCCCTGTCACACACACTCATATAATTCAGTCGACCGCCTCCGGGCACCGAGACGTAGGGCTATTACCTCCTCTGAGAGGGGCCTGGACTCGTAAACACTTGCGTACAATCTCGCCGTAGCTAGGACCTTGCCTCCTCATACATACCCCCTATACTTACTGTCAGACTTAGTATCACGACACTCATGGCCGGCCAAATCGAAGTCCCCGCACGCCACCCTGCAGTCCAACGACGTTGTCCTTCTGTCCCCGCTCGCGTGCCTCCGTATTGGAGCTCGCCGCGCGCCGGCCCCACCATGCTCGCGCGCCCTGCCTGTTGTTCTCGCTCGCGCGTCTCCGTGTTGGAGCTCGCCGCGCCCGGCCCCACTATGCTCGCGTGCCCGGCATGCCCCCCGCGCCTCGCCTCCCCCGCGCTTGCCCTATAGCGCCCGACTGCGCTCCTGGCCGCGCCCCCTCTCGCGCTCCTCGCCTCCCCCGGCCGCTCCTGGTCGTGCCCGCTCCCTCGCGCACAGCAGCAACAGAGGATGGACAGGCTGGTCCTCCTCCGGCGCCCGTGCTCGCACAACATTGGGAGAGGACAGACGGGCTCGTCCTCCTCCGGCGCCGCTGCTCTGCCGTGGTGGGCTCGTGCTCCTCCGGCGCCCGTGCTCCGTTGTGGCGGGCTCGTTCTCCTCCCTGCCTGCTACGTGTTCGATTAAATGCCAAGGCGGACATGACAAAAAATGCGTCTGTCCCCTTTGGGCGCACCATCCTACCCATTTGAAAAAGTGGACACGGACGAGCGGACGGGCGACCCAAACGGACGAAAAGCGGACAAAATCGATGTCTGTTTCGGTCACCCCATTGGAGTTGCTCTGATAGGCCATCCGGGTTTATTAGCCCCCTCCATATTTTGGATCAAACTTTGGCCATCGATACAGCTAACAAAGTACGGTTTATATTATGCTACAAAATGTATATTATTGGAGTTGTATCTAAAATATGAGTATAATGTTGGTGAGATATTAGGCTCATCTAAATGTGATATAGTTATGCCACATAAGGTGACTTCATCACCTATATGTGGCCCGTCACACTTGTTTACTTTGTTGTTTTCTTTTTTAAGGTTGTCCGTCACTGAGTCTGGATTACCTGCAGGCTATAAGACAGAACGCTATTTATATGTAGTGTATGCAAGAGATCATGTGCAGCAAATACAGTAGTATGCATGGTTGGCGTACATGAGGAGAAGAGAACACTATCTACGCCTGCTCATGTCTTCCTATGATTTTCTGTTTGTCGTTTTTTGTCCCGGTTTGGTTTTTGGCTCGCTGTTTTGGTTCCTTTTATTTATTCTTTTTGGTTTTTATTTTTTTTCTTCTTTTCTTCTTTTCCTCTTTTCTTTTATTTTTTTTCTTTTTTATGTAAACCTACTTTTTTATACATGAACATTTTTCAAATATATGGTAAACATTTTTTCAAACATGGCAAACATTTTTTAAAAATATGCTGAGAATTTTGTATTATATGATGAAACATTCTAATTAGACGGTGAACATTTTTAAGGTACGCTGAAAATTTTGTAATATACTACCTTGAACGTATTTTCAACAGTAGGCAAATGCATTTTTGGGTCATTTTGCTAAAGGATCACTTAGTTGAAATTTGACATAAACATTGTATCTTCTTGTTTTTTGTCAGACGTTTACTTCCCCCATCCCATAATATAGGACGTTTTTTGACACTAGTGTAGTGTCAAAAGACGTCTTACATTATGGGACGGAGGGAGTACCTTTTAGAATTCTTCTCAATACAACATTTTGTTCTAAAAAAAATAACGGCCAACAGTCAACGCATGAATTAAAATAGTAAGTAAACAAAATAAAAAACTGAAACAGTCAGCCAAAGCAATCAGGAAATTGGAGGAAGAACACATACTAGAAACATGAATAGTGTCAAGAATGCTCTTATATTATGAGACGGGGGAAGTACAAAGCAGGAAACAAGTGTAAGAAAGTTAATGTGCCACAAAACAGCCAGCCCGCCAGCAGCCTCTCTTAGCGAAGACTAGTCAATTTGACGCTAATATCTGGGCCTTTTTTCTAGGAAAAACTACTAAATATGGCCAGCAAAGATTCCTTTGCTTGTGAAGCAAACCTATGGAAAAAATCAAATAAAAGACCTAGTTGCGAGTTGATGGTGGACATGCAACTGAAGAGAAAAAAATCAGGAGCAATTATGAGTCAAGGATGGAACTAGGCAAAAAAAAAGATCAAGGCTCAGTTGCATGTTGATGGTGGACTTGCAGCTGGGGCAACAAAAGAGTCAGACCCAGTTGCGAGTCGATAATTGACTTGCAACTAGGGAAAAAGTCTACCCTATTTGCGATTCGATGGTGGACTTGCAATTGAGGCAAAAAAGAAAAGTCAAGCCCAAACACGAGTCAAGGGTGGAATTGGGTAGAAAAGGATTAAGGGCTCAGTTGCATATCAATGGCGAACTTGCAACTAGGATAAAAAAAGTCGGGCCAGTTCGAATCGATGGTTGACTTGCGACTAGGAAAAACATGGGTCGATGGTGGACTTGCAATTGAGGCAAAAAAAGCCAGGCCCGGTTGTGGCTCAAAGGGTGGACTTGCAGAGTAGGGCCAAGAAAAGGATCAAAGAGCCCAACTGTATGTCAATGGTGGATTTGCAACTGCTCAGCCCAGTTGTGAGTCCATGGTGGATTTGCAACAATGATAAAAGGACCTGAGTCGAGTTGTGGGTTGATAGTGGACTTACAATTGGATAAAAACTTCGGGCCTAGTTGCGAGTCAAGGTTGGGGGTGCAATCGGGGTAAAAAGAAGGTCAAGGGCCCAGTTGCATGTCAATGGTGGACTTGCAAGTGGGACAAAAAGAGGTTGGTCCAGTTGCAAGTCATTGGTTGACTTGCAACTACAGAAAAAAAGGATCAAGAGCCCAGTTGTGAATCGATAGTTCTCTTGTAACTAGGATAAAGAAAAGGGCGGGCCTAGTTGCAAGTTGCTGGTTGACCTGCAACTACGAAAAAAAAAGGTCAGCCCTAGTTGGGAAAAAAACGTCAACCCTAGTTGCAAGCCGGTGGTGGACTTGCAATTGAGGCGGAAAAAAATCAGACCCAATTGCAAGTTGAGGGTGGACTTGCAACTAATGCAAAAAATGTCCCAATCCAGTTACAAGTCGAGAGTGGACCTGCATCTAGAAACCAAAAAATTGTCTGGCCTAGTTCCGAGTCAAGGGTGTACTTGTAACCAGGACAAAACAAGATCAATGGTTGTGGACTTGCAACTAGGACAAAAAAAATGTCCAGGCCTAGTTGTGCGTCACTATTTTAGTTGCAACTATGTTAAAAAAAGGATCAAGAGCCGTGGGCGGGACCACTTGTGAGTTGCTAGTTGACCAGCAACTAGTACATAAAAAAGTCAGGCCCACTTGTGAGTCGATGGTGGACTTGAAACTGAGGCGAAAAAACCCAGACCCAGTTGCAAGTTGAGGGTGGACTTGCAACTAATGCAAACAAAAATCGGGTCCAGTTACGATATAAAAAGAAACATCAAGCTAGTTGCGAGTTGTGGGTGAACTTGCGACTGAAAAAATGGGTTAGGGCTAGTTGCGAAACGAAGGGTAGACTTACGACTAGGACAAAAAAAACAAGCAGATCAAATGCATGTCGAAGGTGAACTTGTAACTAAGATGAAAAATGTCGGGACCAATTGCGTGTAGAGGACGAACTTGCAACTGAGGTAATAATGGGTCCGCCCGATTGCATATCAAAGGGTGGACATGTAATTAGAAAATAAAAGAAGAGTCTATTTACATATCAGGGGTAGACTTACAATTCAGATATGCAACTAGGTTGGGCGAGTTACATATCGAGGATGGACATGCAATCGGACGAGTGCGTTGGGGTCGAGCAAATTGCGTGTCGAAATGGACATGCAACTGGGTCGGGTCAAGTTATCGATCAACGGTGGACATGCAACTGACCATAATTTCTTTTCACTGACTATCACAAATTGTTTGTTCATCTATTCTTACTAAGAAAAAAAATCATATTTGAAAGTATTCTTGAATTTGGAAAAATATTCACAAATTAAAAAATGTTCACATTTTGTTTTTGAATTAAACAATGAAGGTAAATTATAAATAAATTCAAGAATTTGATATATTTTTTTGCAAATTTAAAGAATGTCCAGACATTCAAAAAAGTAGTATTCATGTTCTAAAAAATGATCAATTTTCTAAAAGATATTTAGAAACCAAAAAACAAAATAGAAAAACATACAAAATAAAAAACGGTTTGTGCGTTTGAAAATGTCCGTTTGCTTCTGACTCTTTCCGCTTCCAATGCAATTCAGCAACGTACAAAAGAGAGGCTCCCTGTGCGCGCGCTCGAGGAGACAACGGGCCGACAAGGGACACAAGCGCGATTCAAAAACTTTAATTTGTTTTTTGGGACGCATCTAATGGGCGGCCGGCTGTCCACTAATGCGATCTAGCGGTCGGCTAAATAAGGTAAGTACTTGTCCCCTTCATGTTCAGAAAAAGGAAACGACCATCCCTCCGATTCGATCGGGCCCCACTCGCACTAGTGCCTATTTGGCCAACCGCTGCATGCATGCGTCTAGTGCCTGCATGCCGATGCATTAAATGTTCCTCATGTTCGTCCGTTACGCATTAAATTTTTCGTTTTCAAAATTATAAAAGACGTATCTTCTAAACCGCATATCGAAATTCAGATATGTTTTCATCATTGAAACCCTCACGACGTGCTCTTCAAAACTAGACCTCATATAAGGATGTTTCAAAGAACTAGTCTTCCTACCAACTAAACATTAATATGTGTGCAACTAGACTACATGCCGCGCCAACTGAGCATATGTGTGTGCCAATAGTCCTGCCAATTAAACATCAATGTGTGTGTAACTAGACTACATGCCGCGCCAACTGAGCATATGTGTGTGACAATAATCCTTCTGCCAACTAAACATCAATCTGTGTGTAACTAGACTACATGCCGCGCCAACCGAGCATATGTGTGTGGCAATAGTCCTTCTGCCAACTAAACATCAATATGTGTGCAATTAGACTACATTGCCGCACCAACTGAGCATATGTGTGTGCCAATAATCCTACCAATTAAACATTAATGTGTGTCCAACTAGACTACATTGCCGCGTCAACTGAGCATATATGTGTGTAACTAGTCCTGCCAACTACTCCCTTCGTCCGGGTTTATTAGGCCTAAAGACAACTTCTCTTAGACCAAGATACATAGTAATTTACTCACATTAATTTTTTCATTCCACTCCCAATGCATTCTCTCACACGCATGCAACTAATGAAAAAGCATGCATAAAGTGTATTAATTTCCCAGCCATGGCACCAACAACAATGACTTTCAATGCAACCAATGAAGTGTTTGCATGCATGTACCTTTCCAAAGCGAGACCTTATAAAAAGGGACGTGCTTGTGATGCTAAGAGGCCTAATAAACCCGGACGGAGGGAGTAAATATCAATGTGTGTGCAACTAGACTACATTACCGCATCAATTGCGCATATGTGTGTCAAACTAGTGTCCCGTCAACTAAACATCAATATGTGTGCAACTATACTAAATTACAAGCCAACTGAGCATATGTGTGTGCAACTAGTCCTTCTGCCAACTAAACATCAATGTAGTATTTCGACTTTCACTACAACAACAACAACAAAGCCTTTAGTCCCAAACAAGTTGGGGTAGGCTAGAGGTGAAACCCATAAGATCTCGCAACCAACTCATGGCTCTGGCACATGGATAGCAAGCTTCCACGCACCCCGGCCCATAGCTAGCTCTTTGTCGATACTCCAATCCTTCAGGTCTCTCTTAACGGACTCCTCCCATGTCAAAATCGGTCGCCCCCGCCCTCTCTTGACATTCTCCGCACGCTTTAGCCGTCCGCTATGCACTGGAGCTTCCGTAGTATTTCGACTTTCACTATCGTAGGAAAATGTTCAGTGTACTCGGCTGTCTGTACATAAGCAAACAAATCTTCTACTCAGTCGTGAATTTGTCTCCTCCTTCCTTCATGTAAAACAAGAGGAGCAGAGTTACAACATCAAAAAGGAGTGCGCTCATGCATATTGAATCGAACAAGAAAACAATGAGCACAACACAGAGCTAACCGTCGTATCCCCGAATCAAACAAAGCGCCCAACCCTGGATGCCGGGGTGGACTGGGCTAGTGGTGGTGCGACAAGGACCTCGGGGCAGAGCCACACAGGGCGGTACTCCCCTCCGCCGATGCGCCGGTGGAGCGTGGTGGCCGGCTAGTTCGGGCTCCTGGTGGCCAGCTGATGGGGGGCTTCTGGTGGCCGGCGTCGAGGGAAAGGCCACTGAACTCCCTCCGATCCAGATCGGTGGGGGGGGAGAGAAGAGAAGTCGTGTGTGGGGTGGGTGGGGTGTGTTGGGACCTTGTCGAGACTCGAGAGAAAGAGAGAGGCTGTCGGTGGGGTGTGCTGGGACCTTGTCGGATAGCGTGTGGGCTGCGGGATCGGGTGGCCACGAGCCGGCCGCTCGGGATAACCAAAAAGTGCGCGTGCACTTTTGAGGTTTTAGGCCAACTCCACCGCAAAACCCCAAACAGACGTCCGCTTTGTCCGGATTTCGTCCGTTTGGGATGACAATAGGTGCGAAAACGGACATGCGTGTCCGGGTTTAGTTCGAAGCGCCCACCGCGGCTGCCAACCCCAAAAAACGTCCGCAGCCTTCCCCGCCCTGCCGCGCCCGCAGGGAGAACCAGAGCGACATGGCGTAGAGCGCCTGCGCCGCGCCCCGGTGCCGGCCATAGCTCCCTCCTGCGTCGCGCCGCCGCCGGTGCCGCCCCAGCCTCGCCCGCGCCGGCTCGCTCGCCCCGGCCTCGCCCCGGCCCCGGCGCCACCGGCCGCGCCGGTAGCCGCCCCGGCCCCGGCGCCTCCGGCCGCGCCGGCAGCCGCCCCGGCCTCGCCCCGGCCCCGGCGCCGCCGGCCGCGCCTTGCCCAGGCCACACCGGCAGCTGCCCCGGCCTCGCCCGCCCCGGCTCGCTCGCCCCGGCCTCGTCCCAGCCCCGGCGCCACCGGCCGCGCCTCGCCCAGGTCGCGCCGGCA
>NC_041389.1:554140524-554146529 GCF_002162155.2 Triticum dicoccoides
TCGCCCGCCCCGGCCTCGCCCTGGCATCGGCATGGGTAGTGTGCGTGGTGTAGAGGAGAGAGAGGAAAAAAGGTGGAGATAGGTGGTGGGTGGGCATGGTGGGCCAGAGGAGAGAGAGGATGACAGGTGAGTCAGGCCTCACATGCAGAGGACACTGCCCGGACGAGGAGAACGCAAGATTCGTCTGCCCCTGTCCGTTTCAGACCCAAACCCAGACCAACTTTGCTCCGAGGATGGGTCGGGACGGACCAGAAACGGACGTTTTTTTAGGATAGGGTCACGTGTTGGGACGTCTGATTTGTCCGTTTTACCTCAAATGGACAGACCCGGACGATTTGGGGTCGTGCGGTGGAGTTGGCCTTAGGTTGTTTTTGAAGGACGCGATGCAAAAACTGAACGAGGCACAACGATACAGGATTGGGATCAAAATTTCATGAATTTTTCAGCAACTAGATCGTGTGATGAAGAGCTTAGATGAGACATAGATAATTTTCGTCTAAATTTAATCCTAAATGTACGAGATAAGAGCAACTCCAACGGAGCGACCCAAACGGACGGCGTTTCGTCCGCTTTTTGTCCGTTTGGATCGGCCGCCCACTCGATGTCCGCCCTGTTTTAGATATGGGTCGGCAAGGCGCCAACGCGTCGACTCATATGTGCCAGCGTGGCTGCCTGCCCCCCCCTCCTATTTTTTGCATGATTGCATAGTTTAAATCAAAATAAAATTGTTTTGGACCGAATAAAATTGCATAGTTTATTACGAGCCAAATGAAAATAAATATGTCTCACATAGCTGTCACATAGTTTTGCAAACGGATAAAAGAAGATACATCTATTGGTTGTCAACATGAGCCCATATATGCTCAACCAAATTATTTTGCAGTTGCACGTGAGTTTCTCAATCACGCATGTCTTCATGAAATTTGGTGAACTGTTCAAACGTTGCCGCTACTCCATACTCACGCACAACATTCTCACCCTGAAACTGAAACCCTTGATCATACAGACATTCTGGGCGCTCGTCTTCTACGATCATATTATGCATGATCACACAAGCAGTTATCACTTCCCACAGTTTTTGCGTGCTTCAGGTATTAGCAGGATACCGAACGATGTCCCATCGAGATTGCAAAACACCAAAGGCACGTTCAACATCCTTCCTAGCACTCTCTTGCTCTTGGGAAAATCTTTTCCTCTTCTCTCCGACAGGGTTGGGTATTGTCTTGACAATAGTGGTCCACTGAGGATAGATACCGTCACCCAGATAGTATCCTTTGTCGTAGGTGTGGCTGTTGACAGTAAAGATTTTTTTTTGAAACTATGATGATTTTTACAGCAAATTCGGAAAATATACACCGTAATGGAGAAAAATCAAAAGCATCACCCCATCGACCTTCTGTTGGCCGAAAAGGGACTTTTCGGCCTCTTGTTGGTCGAAGAGGGACTTTTCGGCCAACCGTTGGCCAAAAAAGTCCCACTTCGGCCAACACCTGCTCTACTTTTTAGAAAATTCATATAAAATAGGATTTTTAGTATTTTAATTTGATTCTTTTGCATTAGATTAGAAATTTTATGAAGTTTCTATAGATATCAAGTTTGACTAGATTTGAAAGTTTGAAATTGAATTTTCATGAATTTTCTCAAATCTCTAGATTGCCTATAATTTGAGCTAGGAGTATTCTTTTTAGATGATTCTTTTTGTTACTAGTTTTTTGTGACTTTGTTTATAAGTAGTAATTAATTGGTGAATTTTAGGATTATTTAAAATTAGGTTTTTGCGCCATTCTCTCCCTCCATTTTCTCCCATCATTTTATTTCTCGCCATTCTCTCCCTCCATTTTCTTTCCCGCCACACTCTCCCGCCATCTTCTTTCCTACCATCTTCTTTCTCGCCATCTTCACTTCTCAACTTACACTAGTAGAAAAAGGGTCAAATGTGAAGCACATTAGTGCCGGTTTGTAAAAAAACCGGCACTAATGTGATCAATAGTGCCGGTTCGTGGCTGCGATCAATAGTACCGGTTCGTGTTGAGCCTTTAGTACCGGTTCGTGCCACGAACCGGCACTAAAGGGGTAGTGGCAGGCTGGCGTCAGGCCGGGTCCCCACAAGCCCCTTTAGTACCGGTTTGTGTTACCAACCGGTACTAAAGGTCTAACCTATAGTACCGGTTCGTGCCACGAACCGGTACTAAAGGGGACAAGCCTTTAGTACCGGTTCGTGCCACGAACCGGTACTAAAGGGGCCAATTTTCAAACTCTACCCCGCCCCCCGTGTATCGCCATTTCAGTTTTGAAAAAATCAAAATAAAATGATAAAAACTTCAAAAAATAAAATCCTTTGAGAAGTAGTTATATTACTATATCTACTAGTTAGGAAAATTTGAAAACTTAAATTTGGACATGTTTTGCAAAAAAGTGTAGGGAAAATGTAAAACGGCTATAACTTTTGCATACGATGTCGGAAAAAAACGTATAATATATCAAAAAATTCAGCACGAAAATCCGCATCCGATGGAGACAGCCTATGGCTTGTTTGGAATTTTTTAGAATCCTCAAAATTCAAATGGAAAAAAAGATATGGTCAAATTTCAGTTTTGTTAAAAATAATTGGTTAAATTTGGTCAAACTACTTATTCAAGAAGTATTAATGTTACTACATAATTATTCAAGAATATTAGTGTTACTAAATAATTATTTCAATTTTTTGAATTTTGGTCAAACTATGGTCAAACTATGGTCAAACTTATTCAAGAAATATTAGCGTTACTAAATAATTACTGTTTTTTTAGAATAATAGTTTCAAACTCAAACGGTGAAATGTGTGACTTCATGCTCAAGCTAAACTTCTGAGGGTTAATAGGATTGACATCTTACTATTGTCAGGAAAACAACAAGTGCAGACTCGGAAATGAAGGAGAAAAGAACCTGAAAGTTAAGCTTGCTCGGGCTGGAGTAGAGAGAGGGATGGGTGACCGGTCGGGAAGTTAGATGATTTGGAATGAGTGATCCACACTTGAGCAGTTAAGGAGGTGATTAGAGACTAAATCATCAAATAATTCAGAAAAATTAAAAATCGAAAAAAAAATCAAATTTTCTTTCCAAAATTTTCAAAAAAAAATTCAAAAAAAAACCTTTAGTACCGGTTGGTAACACCAACCGGTACTAAAGGTCCCCCATACTAGGGCGCGAGCTCACGCCACGTGGTGGCACTTTAGCGTCGGTTCGTACCGAACCGGTACTAAAGGGGGGGGGCCTTTAGTGCCCACACTTTAGTGCCGGTTCCATAACCGGCACTAAAGGCCCTTACAAACCGGTTTTAAAGCTCCGTTTTCTACTAGTGTTATAAAACGAGCGTCATGGTGTCCATGATCGTAGACATCGTCTGACACGGTCTGTGTCTCCTGCGTCGGTGCTGCTGGTGGAGTGTGAAACACTGTCTGAGAGAAGTCATAAGTGTTTGCAGCCTCGTCATCATCATCGGAGAGTGTTTCACACTTATGACTTCTCTGACACAGTGTTTCACACTTCACATGAAGGCATCATCGTCATCCTTCGTTGATGCAACACTCCTTAGTGTGGCGGAAGAGAATAGCGGGAAAGAAAATGTCAGGAGAAAATGGCGGCAAAGAAAATGGCGGCAAAGAAAATGGAGGGAAAAATATTGCGGGAAACTATTTTATTTTCATGTATAAAACGGCAATGGTTGTACAGGATTTACATGGCACTTTTAAGTATAAACTCCTATGAAACTCAAAACAAGTTTTCTAGTAGGATAAAAGAAATAAAATACAAAAAATACTAAAAATAAAATAGTTACTGATAACTAAACAGAAACAAAAAGAATATGTCAAAAAAAACTAAAGAAAAAAAATTAAAAGCAATTAAAATAAAAAAAATAGCATAAAACCTATAAAACACTAAAACATAACTGTTTTCATAAAAAACTAATTTTAAATAATAATAAAATTCACCAATTAATTACTACTTATAAAAAAATTCACAAAGAACAAGTAGCAAAAAGAATCATCTGGAAAAAATACTCCTAGCTCAAATTATAGGCAATCTAGTGATTCGAGCAAATTCGTGAAAATTCAAATTCAAACTTTCAAATCTAGTCAAACTTGATATCTACAGAAAATTCATAAAATTTCTAATCTAATGCAAAAAGAATCAAATTAAAATACTAAAAATCCTAATTGATATGAATTTTCTAAAACAGTAGAGCAGGTGTTGGCCGAAGAGGGACTCTTTGGCTAACTGCTGGCCGAAAAGTCCTTTTTGGCCAACGGTTGGCCGAAAAGTCCCTCTTCGGCCAACGCTAGGCCGAAAAGTCCCTCTTCGGCCAATAGAGGCCAATGGGGTGATACTTTTGATTTTTCTACATTATGGTGTATAGTTTTCGAATTTACTATAAAAATCATCATAGTTTCAAAAAAAATCGACAGTAAAGTTCACCGGTGGGCTGTTGCCTTCGGCAAGCCTAGCAAACACCAGCGAGCATTGAATCACGTTGATATCATTGTGTGATGTGGCCATGCCAAAGAAAGAGTGCCAGATCTAGAGATCTTGAGACGCCACGGCCTCAAGTGTGTAACTAGTCCTGCCAACTACTCCCTCCGTCCGGGTTTATTAGGCCTAAAGACAACTTCTCTTAGACCAAGATACATAGTAATTTGCTCACATTAATTTTTCCATTCCACTCCCAATGCATTCTCTCACATGCATGCAACTAATGAAAAAGCATGCATAAAGTGTATTAATTTCCCAGCCATGGCACCAACAACAATTACTTTCAATGCAACCAATGAAGTGTTTGCATGCATGCACCTTTCCAAAGCGAGACCTTATAAAAAGAGACGTGCTTGTAATGCTAAGAGGCCTAATAAAACCGGACGGAGGGAGTAAATATCAATGTGTGTGCAACTAGACTACATTACCGCATCAATTGCGCATATGTGTGTCAAACTAGTGTCCCGTCAACTAAACATCAATATGTGTGCAACTATACTAAATTATAAGCCAACTGAGCATATGTGTGTGCAACTAGTCCTTCTGCCAACTAAACATCAATGTAGTATTTCGACTTTCACTATCGTAGGAAAATGTTCAGTGTACTCGGCTGTCTGTACATAAGCAAACAAATCTTCTACTCAGTCGTGAATTTGTCTCCTCCTTCCTTCATGTAAAAAAGAGGAGCAGAGTTACAACATCAAAAAGGAGTGCGCTCATGCATATTGAATCGAACAAGAAAACAATGAGCACAACACAGAGCTAACCGTCGCTATCCCCGAATCAAACAAAGCGCCCAACCCTGGATGTCATGGTGGACTGGGCTAGTGGTGGTGCGACAAGGACCTCGGGGCAGAGCCACACAGGGCGGTACTCCCCTCCGCCGATGCGCCGGTGGAGCGTGGTGGCCGGCTAGTTCGGGCTCCTGGTGGCCGGCTGATGGGGGGCTTCTGGTGGCCGGCGTCGAGGGAAAGGCCACTGAACTCCCTCTGATCCAGATCGATGGGGGGGAGAGAAGAGAAGTCGTGTGTGGGGTGGGTGGGGTGTGCTGTGACCTTGTCAAGACTCGAGAGAAAGAGAGAGGCTGTCGGTGGGGTGTGCTGGGACCTTGTCGGATAGCGTGTGGGCTGCGGGATCGGGTGGCCATGAGCCGGCCGCTCGGGATAACCAAAAATTGCGCGTGCACTTTTGAGGTTTTAGGCCAACTCCACCGCAAAACCCCAAACGGACGTCCGCTTTGTTCGGATTTCATCCGTTTGGGATGACAATAGGTGCAAAAACGGACATGCGTGTCCGGGTTTAGTTCGAGGCGCCCACCGCGGCTGCCAACCCCAAAAAACGTCCGCAGCCTTCCCCGTCCTGCCGCGCCCGCAGGGAGAACCAGAGCGACATGGCGTAGAGTGCCTGCGCCGCGCCCCGGTGCCGGCCATGGCTCCCTCCTGCGCCGCGCCGCCGCTGGTGCCGCCCCGGCGTCGCCCGCGCCGGCTCGCTCGCCC
>NC_041389.1:554147041-554149292 GCF_002162155.2 Triticum dicoccoides
GCCCGCCCCGGCCTCGCCCTGGCCTCGCCCTGGCATCGGCATGGGTAGTGTGCGTGGTGCAGAGGAGAGAGAGGAAAAAAGGTGGAGAGAGGTGGTGGGTGGGCATGGTGGGCCAGAGGAGAGAGAGGATGACAGGTGGGTCAGGCCTCACATGCAGAGGACACTGCCCGGACGAGGAAAACGCAAGATTCGTCCGCCCCTGTCCGTTTCAGACCCAAACCCAGACCAACTTTGCTCCGAGGATGGGTCAGGACGGACCAGAAACGGACGTTTTTTTAGGATAGGGTCGCGTGTTGGGACGTCTGATTTGTCCGTTTTACCTCAAACGGACAGACGCCGACGATTTGGGGTCGTGCGGTGGAGTTGGCCTTAGGTTGTTTTTGAAGGACGCGATGCAAAAACTGAACGAGGCACAACGATATGGGATTGGGATCAAAATTTCACGAATTTTTTAGCAACTAGATCGTGTGATGAAGAGCTTAGATGAGACATAGATAATTTTCGTCTAAATTTAATCCTAAATGTACGAGATAAGAGCAACTCCAAGGGAGCGACCCAAACGGACGTCATTTCATCCGCTTTTTGTCCGTTTGGGTCGGCCGCCCGCTCGATGTCCGTCCTATTTTAAATATGGGTCGGCAGGGCGCCAACGCGTCGACTCATATGTGCCGGCGTGGCTGCCTGCCCCCCCTCCTATTTTTTGCATGATTGCATAGTTTAAATCAAAATAAAATTGTTTTGGACCGAATAAAATTGCATAGTTTATTACGAGCCAAATGAAAATAAATATGTCTCACATAGCTGTCACATAGTGTTGCAAACGAATAAAAGAAGATACATCTATTGGTTGTCAACATGAGCCCATATATGCTCAACCAAATTATTTTGCAGTTGCACGTGAGTTTCTCAATCACGCATGTCTTCATGAAATTTGATGAACTGTTCAAACGTTGCCGCTACTCCATATTCACGCACAACATTCTCACCCTGAAACTGAAACCCTTGATCATACAGACATTCTGGGCGCTCGTCTTCTACGATCATATTATGCATGATCACACTAGCAGTCATCACTTCCCACAGTTTTTGCGTGCTTCAGGTATTAGCAGGATACCGAACGATGTCCCATCGAGATTGCAAAACACCAAAGGCACGTTCGACATCCTTCCTAGCACTCTCTTGCTCTTGGGAAAATCTTTTCCTCTTCTCTCCGACAGGGTTGGGTATTGTCTTGACAATAGTGGTCCACTGAGGATAGATACCGTCACCCAGATAGTATCCTTTGTCGTAGGTGTGGCTGTTGACAGTAAAGATTTTTTTGTTGAAACTATGATGATTTTTACAGCAAATTCGGAAAATATACACCGTAATGGAGAAAAATCAAAAGCATCACCCCATCGACCTCCTGTTGGCCGAAAAGGGACTTTTCGGCCTCTTGTTGGCCGAAGAGGGACTTTTCGGCCTCTTGTTGGCCGAAGAGGGACTTTTCGGCCAACCGTTGGCCAAAAAAGTACTTCTCGGCCAACCGTTGGCCAAAAAAGTCCCACTTCGGCCAACACCTGCTCTACTTTTTAGAAAATTCATATAAAATAGGATTTTTAGTATTTTAATTTGATTCTTTTGCATTAGATTAGAAATTTTATGAAGTTTCTATAGATATCAAGTTTGACTAGATTTGAAAGTTTGAAATTGAATTTTCATGAATTTTCTCAAATCTCTAGATTGCCTATAATTTGAGCTAGGAGTATTCTTTTTAGATGATTCTTTTTGTTACTGGTTTTTTGTGACTTTTTTTATAAGTAGTAATTAATTGGTGAATTTTAGGATTATTTAAAATTAGGTTTTTGCGCCATTCTCTCCCTCCATTTTCTCCCGCCATTTTATTTCCCGCCATTCTCTCCCTCCATTTTCTTTCCCGCCATTCTCTCCCGCCATCTTCTTCCCTGCCATCTTCTTTCTCGCCATCTTCACTTCTCAACTTACTAGTAGAAAAAGGGTCAAATGTGAAGCACATTAGTGCCAGTTTGTAAAAAAACCGGCACTAATGTGATCAATAGTGCCGGTTCGTGGCTGCGATCAATAGTACCGGTTCGTGTTGAGCCTTTAGTACCGGTTCGTGCCACGAACCGGTACTAAAGGGGTAGTGGCAGGCTGGCGTCAGGCCGGGTCCCCACGAGCCCCTTTAGTAACGTTTTGTGTTACCAACCGGTACTAAAGGTCTAACCTATAGTACCGGTTCGTGCCACGAACC
>NC_041389.1:554149574-554186572 GCF_002162155.2 Triticum dicoccoides
TATCGCCATTTCAGTTTTGAAAAAATCAAAATAAAATGATAAAAACTTCAAAAAATAAAATCCTTTGAGAAGTAGTTATATTACTATATCTACTAGTTAGGAAAATTTGAAAACTTAAATTTAGACATGTTTTGCAAAAAGTGTAGGGAAAATGTAAAACGGGTATAACTTTTGCATACGATGTCGGAAAAAAACGTATAATATATCAAAAAATTCAGCACGAAAATCCGCATCCGATGGAGACAGCCTACAGCTTGTTTGGAATTTTTTAGAATCCTCAAAATCAAAAAGGAAAAAAAGATATGGTCAAATTTCAGTTTTTTTAAAAAAAATTGGTTAAATTTGGTCAAACTACTTATTCAAGAAGTATTAATGTTACTACATAATTATTCAAGAATATTAGTGTTACTAAATAATTATTTCAATTTTTTGAATTTTGGTCAAACTATGGTCAAACTATGGTCAAACTTATTCAAGAAATATTAGCGTTACTAAATAGTTACTGTTTTTTTAGAATAATAGTTTCAAACTCAAACGGTGAAATGTGTGACTTCATGCTCAAGCTAAACTCTTGAGGGTTAATAGGATTGACATCTTACTATTGTCAGGAAAATAATAAGTGCAGACTCGGAAACGAAGGAGAATAGAACCTGAAAGTTAAGCGTGCTCGGGCTGGAGTAGATGATTTGGAATGAGTGATCCACACTTGAGCAGTTAAGAGAGGTGATTAGAGACTAAATCATCAAATAATTTAGAAAAATTAAAAATAAAAAAAATCAAATTTTTTTTCCAAAATTTTCAAAAAAAACAAAAAAAAACACCAACCGGTACTAAAGGTCCCCCATACTAGGGCGCGAGCTCACGCCACATGGTGGCACTTTAGCGGTACTAAAGGGGGGGGCCTTTAGTGTCCACACTTTAGTGCTGGTTCCATAACCGGCACTAAAGGCCCTTACAAACCGGTTTTAAATCTCCGTTTTCTACTAGTGTTATAAAACGAGCATCATGGTGTCCACAATCGTAGACATCGTCTGATACGGTCTGTGTCTCCTGCGTCGGTGCTACTGGTGGAGTGTGAAACACTGTCTGAGAGAAGTCATAAGTGTTTGCAGCCTCGTCATCATCATCAGAGAGTATTTCACACTTACGACTTCTCTCACAGAGTGTTTCACACTTCACATGAAGGCATCATCGTCATCCTTCGTTGATGCAACACTCCTTAGTGTGGCGGAAGAGAATAGCGGGAAAGAAAATGTCGGGGGAAAATGGCGGCAAAGAAAATGGCGGCAAAGAAAATGGAGGGAAAAATATTGCGGGAAAGTATTTTATTTTCATGTATAAAACGGCAATGGTTGTACAGGATTTACATGGCACTTTTAAGTATAAACTCCTATGAAACTCAAAACAAGTTTTCTAGTAGGATAAAAGAAATAAAATACAAAAAATACTAAAAATAAAATACTTACTGATAAGTAAACAGAAACAAAAAGAATATGTCAAAAAAACTAAAGAAAAAAATTAAAAGCAATTAAAATTAAAAGAAATAGCATAAAACCTATAAAACACTAAAACATAATTGTTTTCATAAAAAACTAATTTTAAATAATAATAAAATTCACCAATTAATTACTACTTATAAACAAATTCACAAAGAACAAGTAGCAAAAAGAATCATCTGGAAAAAATACTCCTAGCTCAAATTATAGGCAATCTAGTGATTTGAGCAAATTCGTGAAAATTCAAATTCAAACTTTCAAATCTAGTCAAACTTGATATCTACAGAAACTTCATAAAATTTCTAATCTAATGCAAAAAGAATCAAATTAAAATACTAAAAATCCTAATTGATATGAATTTTCTAAAACAGTAGAGCAGGTGTTGGCCGAAGAGGGACTCTTTGGCTAACTGATGGCCGAAAAGTCCTTTTTGGCCAACGGTTGGCCGAAAAGTCCCTCTTTGGCCAACGCTAGGCCGAAAAGTCCCTCTTCGGCCAATAGGAGGCCAACGGGGTGATACTTTTGATTTTTCTACATTATGGTGTATAGTTTTCGAATTTACTATAAAAATCATCATAGTTTCAAAAAAAATCGACAGTAAAGTTCACCGGTGGGCTGTTGCCTTCGGCAAGCCTAGCAAACACCGGCGAGCGTTGAAGCACGTTGATATCATTGTGTGATGCGGCCATGCCAAAGAAAGAGTGCCAGATCTAGAGATCTTGAGATGCCACGGCCTCAAGTATGACAGTGCAAGCCCTGACATGGCCTTTATACTGCCCTTGCCAAGTAGAAGGGTAGTTCTTCCACTCCCAATGCATGCAGTCTATACTACCAAGCATCCCTGGGAAGCCCCTGCTGTCATTCATCGCCAACAAACGGGTTGTATCTTCAGCAGTCGGCTCTCTCAAGTACTCAGGGCCAAACACAACAATAACAGCCTTGCAGAACTTAGGGCCTGTTCGGCAGCTCTCCAACTCCAAAAAATCCACAAATCCAGCTTCGTTTTTGGATCGCCAGCTTCCGGCGCGAGCGCTAGCGCTCAGAAATTCGTTCGGCCCCTCGCTCCAGCTTCTCGTACGTGTTAGCAGGCCAACCTGGCTAGGTGGGCTGGAGCCCAGCCGGCTCAACAGGTAAGGTGGCCTTAGGCCCAGGCGAACACACGAGAACAGGGGAGATAGAAGTAGCGAACCGGTACATGACCCCCTCGATTCACTTCGCGGTGGCAGCTGCTCGTAAATAAAGCCAACTCCAGATTCCCGATTTCTGAGATGGCCGAAACCGTCGCTCCGATTTTTTCTACGTGCGTGCCGCTCCGCTCCAGGAAGCCAGCTTCTTGGAGCTGGGCCGTTCGGGCTAGCTCCGCTCGCATATTTGCGGAAGCTGGGAGCCAGCGAGCTACCGAACAGACCCTTATACAGGGACTCTAGGCAAGTAGACTCGCTCATATGGACGTACTCGTCAATGAGATCACCGGGCACTCCATATGCAAGTATTCGGATGGCGGCAGTGCATTTCTGATAAGAGGAAAACCCAATCTTGCCAACGGCATCCTCTTTGCACTCGAAATAGTCATCATAGCCGACCACCCCCTCTCTAATACGGTTGAAAACATGCCTACTCATACGGAAACGGCGGCAGTCTGATGTTTGAACAACGGGTTTGTTGTATCAAAGTAGTCCTTCCAAAGAAGGAAATGCCCGCTCTCTCGATTGCGATTCAACGCCGGAAGATGGCCCGGAATGGAGCCACGGAACAATGGCCGCTGGCTGTTGAGGTGGTGATGGACCAACACGGCAACCAATATCTCCTCCTCGTCATCAGAGGACGAATCATCGGAGTCGCAAAGGAAATTGTGAAAAAAGAACTCGTCGGCGGAGTCCATTTTTGTACCTTGGCAAACTGTCGAACAGCTTGCGGGCGTTGGCGAAGGAGACAACCGACGAAGGGGTCGCGGCGCGCACGGACCAGCTGTTGTCCTGCCGGCGTCCGACGAGCGTGCCGGCTTCCGACGAGCGTGCCGGTGAGGATCTGGCCGGGCGGCGAGGCGACTTCTTGGTCGGGGGCGGCTGTGTGGTGGGGGGCGCGGGGGGGTGGGAAGCAGTCGGCTCCCGACGGCAAGACGGCGCTGGCGGGCGACGTGGGAGTGGGCGGCGTAGCTGGGCGGATTTGGAGGCCCCGGCAGCTGTTAGAGTCGCCGGCAAAAATGAACGGCGGCGTCGGCGACGGAGGAGAAGGGCGAGGGTTGCTGTTGGATAGGAGAGGACAATGTGACACAGACCAGCGGGCCCGGGGGAGGAGAGGACGAGCGTGCGCGTGTCCGCGCCGACGCAAATCCGGCTCAAAAATGGACCGGGAATGGATCGTCCGCGGACGAAAAGCGGACGCGCGTTCGTTTGGGTCGGCGTGTTGGGCCGCCTTTTCTGTCCGTGCCGACCCAGACGGACGGTGGCGGACGAAATAGGTCGCCCTTTGGAGTTGCTCTAACTCGGTAAACTCGGACGAAGGAAGCTCGCGGTGTATTCCTGCAAGGACTCGAATTCCCATCCTACCCGGAAACAAGTACTCTTATACTGTATGTATACAAATTTGATCACCTATAGCTATATAGTATATCTAGCGCGACGGCTATATACTACTAGCTCATTACACGATCGAAGAACCGCAAGATCGATATCTCATCGATCGAGAATAACAGCTTATTATTAAGATGGACGCCACCGAGGAGGCCTGCGTGAGATACACTAATCTATACTGGCTAGATCTTGTGAGCTCCAAATCGGCGCGTGGCAACGAGGAGAGGATCTTCGAGCGTGGCCTGGTGGTCCCGCTTAAAGCGGCCGACGCCGACTCGTTCATGACGCTCGGCATCAACGGCGCACTGGTGAGCATGAAGGGCCGTGACATGACAATCGTCGACAGGAGCTGCACGTACGTCGGCCAGATGGTCGTGTCGGGGTCGGACGTCGGCGGCCAGATGGGCGTCGTCGTCGGCGTCTCCACGACGCTTGATCTCCTCCAGCTCAACGTCCACGGCGAAGCAACAAAGACCATCCGTGGCGTGCGGCCGTCTGGCCTCCGGCGCGTTAGGGCTCTCAGCCTCGGCGACTACGTCGTGTCCGGGCAGTGGCTGGGCCGGGTGGTCCAGGTGTTCCTGGACGTCGACGTGGTGTTCGACGACGGTGCCGTCTGCAAGGTCACCGATGCGGAACCCAAGAAGCTACGAGCGGCCAACACGGTGGCTACTTTCCGCCCGCAGATGAACTGCGCCTTCTACTCCGGTGAGCAAGTCACCGGTGACCGTGGCGACCCCTCGGCCGTCTTCAGAGAGTCGCAATGGCTAGATGGCAGCTGGAAGCCGGAGCACGAAGTGGGCTCGGTCTCCAGGGTGGAGATGGTCGGCGTCCTTGTCTACTGGGTCGCGTCGGCGCACGGCGGCACCGACGAGCAAGTCCTCGAGATGTCTGCTCCTTCGGCCTACCAAAATCCCAACGACCTGACTTTCTTCTGCTCCTCGTCCGATTGCACCTGGGGGCTGGGCGACCGCTGCTTTCTCATTACAAAAACCGATGACGATACTTCCGATCATCACCACCAGGACGAGTCATTGCATGCACTACCCACCATGACCGTCTCCAGCACTCATACCATCGTCGACGTGCTGTGGCAGGACGGCACACGGCAGCATAGGGCACCGTCGATCTCACTCAACCCCTCCGAGTGCACGAATGAGCACGAGTTTTTTCCTGGGCAGTACGTGGTTGACAACGCCCCTGTCGATGTCACATTTGCTGTAGTTGGAGATGACGACGTCGTGAGTGCCACAGACGATGCATCGACGCGGCGCGTCGGGGTCGTGAGGAGCCTGAATTCCAATGATCACACGGTGCAGGTGTCGTGGATCAAGGCTAACAATGAGGCCGGCAACCTAAGCTTGGAGGTCGAGTGCGGTAGCACTACTGCAAGTGCATATGATCTGAGCAGGGATCCTGATCACTCCGTTTTCTATGGGGACATCGTCGTTCATCTGCTATCAAGCGTCGCTGGAAGTAGACCAGCAGTGGTAGTGCAGCAACCACAGGCCCCCGCCGATCTTTCATGGGTTGGACAAGTTGTTAACCTCTGTGTCGACGGCCACGTCCAAGTCAAGTGGGGTGATGGCACCACGTCAATGGTATGCATGCATGGATCTTTTGCCACTAGCTACTCGATCGAATTAATATATTACCCTTTGTCGGAAAAATAATAATGTACAATGTCTCTCTTATCTCTATTTTCAGGTATTACCCCATGAGATCAGTGTTGTCAACAAGGATAACTACACTCAACTGCAGGCTGAGATGGACAACTGGGCGGAGGAGGACGCCATCGTCGATGATCCTCAAGAATTGGGTGCTGCCAACGTGGTATCTATCTACTCCTACCTAGCTAGCTAGAAACATTATCTCATGTATCTCGATGCAAACCCCGTTAGTTATGTGCGCAATATCATGCATTAACGTACGCGGTAATCATGTGTCGTATATCTTATACCCGATTACAGCACAATGATCCAACAGATACTACAAGTGTCGAAGGCGATGACGGTTCTGTGGATGAACTAGATGGCCATGCAGCCGTGATCATGCAGAATTTGGCGCAGGCATCTGCGGGTAGCCACGAAGACCCTAGCGTTGGTGGCGCTGCGACAGAGTACAACATTGCTGATCTCGCAGCAAGAAGTGATGCCAGTGTCGATGCTAGTAACAGCGACACTGTGGAGGATGTGGTGAAGGTCACAGATGCCACTGGTGATGACGATCATCGTCCATTTAACTTGCCACATTTCGATGTAGTGCAGAGCCCTCCGGACGATCACCATTACCTTGACACCACGGACCAGGTAGGTGCACTAAGAGAAGTCATCCGCCTTAATTTTGCGCCTTTTAGCTTTGATGTAGTAGTGCTCTTTCTTTTGTCAAATGAACTGCAGGGCAGCACCGGCAAAAAGAGATGGGTCAAGACGGTGCAAAAAGAGTGGAAAATATTGGAGAATAGCTTACCAGGTACTATCTTGCAACGTGCATAAGGCCATAACTGTACGGTGTATCTACATTTAATTCCAACGGGATTTGGCTAAGTGATTCTAAAAATGGCAACTTTAAAATTTTTTTTCTCACCTACTTGTACCTTTTCTAGAGAAAAACGCAGGTCAATCGGCTGAAGTTGCACTAAATTCACTTCTTAGAAATATACTTGGATAAGAAAATCTCGGTCAGACTTAGTATTTGAAAATCCCATAAGCATATTTATGCCTCAATATATATGTTTCAATCTGACCGATGGTTACCCATAAAGTGTTTGAAAATAGAAGGAATAGAAGAGTGTTTGAAAATTAAACCCATTAAGAGGCGATAGAATGGTGGCCAACCAGCTATGCCATGTGACCCACTCAAAAACAAAAAAGCTATGCCATGTGACGTATGCTGGTTGATCACGGTGAGAAAGTATTTTTTTTAAAAAAAAATTAAAAGGTAGGGAGATATTTTTTTAGAGAAGTTTTCTAGGTTTTTTCGTTTTTCTTTTAAGATGGTTGTGATGTCTACAAGAATTTTTTCAAATTTTTTAACATGATGGTGAGGTGCGCATAGCTTTCTTTCAAGCGGCCCGCAATGACGGACCCCAACCACTAGTTAAACCCATTAAGCGTCGCCTGAAGGGCGGCCAACCAGCTATGCCACGTGACGTATGCTGGTTGGCCACGGTGAAAAAGCTTTTGAGATATTATTTTTAGATGAAGGTGAGGAATTTTTTTTCTTTTTAGATGGAGTTGATGACCGCATACATTTTTTAAATGGAGGGCTATGCAAAGTAGCACTCACTGGTAGGCTGCATTGGTGAGTTTTTCTTTTCTTTTTCACTTCTTTTTCTAGATGAAGGTGAGAATTTTTTTTAAAATGTTTTTCTAGATGAAGGCGAGGACTTTATGTTTTTTTAAATAAAACATGTGCACAACTTTCTCTCAAGCGGCGCCACAAGGTGACGCCCCAACCACTAGTAAACGACAAACCGTCGGTTGCTCCGATGAAGTGTGATTGCCTACCAATGGTTCAAAGCGGGAGCAAATTAAGTGTTTGGAGTCGTTTTTCATTTAGGTCGTGGTCGTGGTCACCGTACAAGGAACAGAAAAGTGTTTGAAAATAAGTGACAAATGGTCCAGATTCTGGTTGTTCAGACCAAGTGTGATGCCTACCAATGGTTCAAAGCCGGAGCAAAGTGTTTGGAATCGTTGTTCACTAAGGTCACGATCTTGTTTGTCTAGGTTAGTTTTTGGGTCGTCGTTAGAACATGTTTGTTGCTAATCTTTGTTAGTCATTATTCTTTGTTTTGTATCTTGATCTTTGTAAGTATATAAGACTTTGTATGACCTCTTCTCTTTCTATAAGATCACATGCAGTCCTTATGCATGGTTTGAAAAATAATAAATGGCAGATGGCGATGAACGAGATTGACATCGAAATTTGCATATGCAGATGGTATCTACGTTCGGGCATTCGAGGGACGCATGGACCTACTCCGGGTGGTAATGGTGGGTGCGAGCGGGACACCGTACCAGGACGGGCTCTTCTTCTTCGACATGCAGCTGCCGCCGTCCTACCCGGCCGTGCCGCCGCAGGTCTACTACCACTCGTTCGGCCTACACCTCAATCCAAACCTCTATCCCAGCGGTACGGTGTGCCTCAGCCTGCTCAACACCTTCGACGGAGAGGGCACGGAGGTCTGGTCGCCGGGGACGTCAAGCCTGCTCCAGGTCGTCGTCTCCCTTCAAGCGCTTGTCCTCAACGACCAACCCTACTATAACGAGGCCAGCCTTGAGGCGCTCATCGATACGCCGGAGGGCCACCGCAACGCGTTGCCCTACTGCGAGAACGCATTCCTGCTCAGCTCGCGGACCATGCTACACCTGGTGCGCCGACCGCCCCAGGGGTTCGAGGGGTTCGTGAAGGACCACTTCCGCCGGCGGGGGAGGTACGTGCTCAGGATGTGTGAGGCATACCTGAAAGGATGTGTGCCTGTTGAAGAGGGGGGCATGGAACTACCCTGCTCGGCCGGCTTCAACATCGCGCTTGCCAACGTGGTGCCAAGGCTCATGGCTGCCTTCACAAAGGTTGGCGACGAAGGGTCTGACCTCTCCAGCACAACCACCCAATAGATTGATTTTCATACAATACAATTAACTCATCTGGTGGCAGCGGCAGTACTATGTAACCTGAGCGTACTGTGTGTTTTAGTTCATTACTGTACTTATTTGTAGGGTTTTTTTTTGCGAGTGAGGATTTATTCTATTCATTACTTCTTGTTTGCATTCTCAAGAAAAATGCACACTGTGGGGGTGCAACCACTGCACTGATCAGTGGTTACCACCACCCGATATATATATTCTCGTGTGGTCTTCATTCTGAACCGAAACCTATACTCAATTACTGATATATGATCGGAGGGAGTAATACAAATTCAAAGTTTCCGAAATTTTTGAAACAATTTCTGGTATGATGTGCCCAGTATATCTGCAGTTTCATTAATAAATATTTTGACTTGATTACGGTAGTACGTATGCACATGGCGTTGCGGCACGGAGATGGCAAGCATGCAGCGGCGTACGAGATGACGGGACGAGTCCCACCAAACCAGGCAAGAGGGGGACGGGGAGCATGTTGGTGGGCCCTCGTTCGTGCGGCTACGCTTTTGGCGAGTCCATGTGGATAAACTTCGTCGAAGTGTCGGGTGACTGATGACCGGGGTCACGTGTTTCTGGCCTGCGTGTCAGTGTCTCCTTGTGCGTTGTGCATCGTCGTACCGTCATGCTACGGCGGTGCCTTGTGCGTTTGATTTTGACGAGTAGAAAAAAGCTGGTCCACATTCCTTATTTCAACATATGACATCAGTGCCACACAATCACAACACGTTCGAATGTGTCAATTCTAATGCATCTCTCTCGGCATAATATCAGAAATTTGCTTTCTTTGCCCCTGCGAGATTTTACCGTCACATGCATGTATGGTTCTAGATGGTTTATTTGGTCTCGGATATGGTTTTGTTGAGTTGTCATTTTCTATCCGGATCTGCAGCAATACGAAATATAGACACATAATTTTTCCAGGCACATACTCCAGGATGCCATCCAAACTAGTCCTATATGCATATTACGTGTCTATCTATTTAGATACTAGTATGTGATCAATATTGTCCATGTGATGTTCTTGATTTATTCCTGTAGTAAATTAATTGGAAATTTGCTAATATACTCGACAAGAATAATTTTTATTTTGTGCGTGCTATTCATTGTTTATGTGTAATGATCGACGTGTACATGTATGCATGGACTTGTGGTTCAAAAGTGGGAATTATGGTTACACATGGGGACATTTGAGAGGCGAACAGGCAATGTGTGTGGACGCGTCCGCGGATTGTTTATGGGTGCAGAATCAGCCAGTCCAGATGCTCTGATGCTAGGGTTTGGATATGCTTGTGCAGCACATACTTCACGTGTACCGAAATTGTGAAGGCCTCTGCCACGGTTGAGAAGGCAGCTCACAAATCACAATTACCCTTTGGTCAGTTCAGGCGGACGGCAATGCTTCCGCTGCTCCTAACGCTGGGTGTAGGCGCGCGCTAGGCTAGGTAGGAGCTGTGCTGCGATCCTGAGGGCATAGCGGCGGAATTCCCACAGCGGCGTGGGTGGCTGGCCAGCTTTGGGTTGGGTTGGGAAGGAGTCAAACGCGATCTGCTATACGCCGCAGGCAAAGAGGGTTGCGACGAGCCGACGACAGAAGGAAGCATGTTCGACAAAATTGATGTGTGGGTCAGAGTGACGGATCTGCCACCGGATAGGAGAACGGAAGCGTTTGGAAGGGCCCTTGGTAATTGGCTGGGAGAAATTGTGAGAGTTGATGTGTACAAAGAAGGTTTTGCTAGAGGACAACATCTGCGGGTTAGAGCAAAAATCCCAGTGAGGGAACCTTTGGTGAGAGGGTTCTATCTGAGGAAGAAGAAAGAGGATGAGGAGAAGACCTGGTTCGATTTCCACTATGAAAAAGTACCACACTTTTGCTTTGCATGTGGTAGGTTGGTGCATAACAATGGTGTATGCGAACCACCGGTTGACTCGGAGCAGCAATGGAGAGGGTGGCTGAGAGCATCACCAGGCAGGAACACGGGAGGAAAAGAAGGGTCAATGGGTGCGGCTGGCAGCAGTAACAACAACATGAGCAGCGCCCACACTGGTGAGGCGTATGCACGTTGCTATGATCACCCGAGAATGAGGGATATGCCAACCAAGCGAAACATAAACTCTGAGTTCTCTCGTACGTCTGAATCTCGCACTGGCTGGGTCGGCCGAAGTTTCAGAGATGAAGTAAACAGCCCAAAGAAGGACTGTGCAAAGAAAGAGGACACAAAGGAGCATGATCTTCGAGATGGACTGGAGGAGCGTCGTGAACATAACCTACGACACAAGCTGATGACGGAGGGTTAACAACGGAGGGAAGAAGAACAAAGGGAAGTGGATAGAGAAAGGAAAGGAAAAGACAAGGTTGATTATCACACGGGTGTGCATGGGGGCGGTGCGGGTCGGGTCTATCCACTGGGAAGACCCGATATGCATGGAACCCGGGAGAGGAGGCGTGGCTACTACGTACGTAGGCAGAGGGAGGAGTGGAGGGAAAGGGGCCGATCTGACTACTATGATAGGAAGGACTATGATAGTAGGAAGAGACGCCCGACCCAAGTGTGGATACCCAAGGGTGATCATGACAAGAAGGAAGGTGGTGAGGGTTTTTTCAGAGATACGAGGCAAAAAACTAACTTTGTGTTTGATCGCATTTCAGAGAACAAAGTTTCATCGGCGGACCCTGAGGCCCAGGGCCGCCGGGACCAATGAACCTCTTGGCTTGGAACTGTCGAGGCTTGGGGCTGGACTCGACAGTTGGTGAACTCCGTGACCTGATTAGGTCCTACAACCCAGTGGTGGTATTTCTATGTGAAACAAAGAAGAGGGCAATAGCTATGGAGAAGATCAAATGGAGTCTAGGCTTCAGGAATGGTGTGGCGGTTGACTGTGAGGGCCAGAGTGGAGGATTGGCTTTATGGTGGCGTGATAACGTTAATGTCACTGTCCGGCCATGGAGCCAATATTTCATAGATGCTAAAGTGGTGTGGGAGGGGAAGGTCTGTAGATTCACCGGTTTCTACAGAGAGCCATGCAGAGAGCAGCGGAAGAAATCATGGGATGCTTTGCGTTATCATCATGCACATGATACATTACCATGGATTTGCATGGGGGATTATAATGAAGCAATGTTCCAGTCCGATCAGAGAGGAGGGAATCCAAGGAGTTTTCTACAGATGGAAGATTTCCGGGACTGCTTGGCTGACTGCGGCCTTGCGGACTTGGGTTCCTCGGGGTACCAATACACATGGGACAATAGGAGAGAGGCGAAGGAGAATATCCAGGTCAGATTGGACCTGGCTGCATGCAACGATGGTTTTCTGGAAATTTTCCCGGAGACAGTAGTGGAAAATATCATGACAGAAGAGTCTGACCATCAACCGCTACTGGTACGGGAATTGGATACGGCTCCATGCTCGGATCAACATGGAGAGAGACCGTTACGTTTTGAGGAGGCTTGGACGAGGCATGACAAGTATGATGACATGGTTCGAGAGGCGTGTGAAGCGTCGAGCGTGGGTGATAGCACCCTGGCTGGAATTTGCCAACGTGTGGGTGCCACGACCGGTAGCATGAGGAGATGGGCGAGGGAAGTGTTCGGTTCCATCAGGAGGCAGATAGTGAAGCTTAAAACACAGTTCAAGGAGGCAAAGGAACGAGCGGTCCATATTGGTTATCGGCAGGAAATAAGGGAGATCGAAGAACAACTGCAAGAAATTTATGAAAGAGAAGAAGTGTTTGATAGACAGAGGTCCAGAGTTGATTGGCTGCAAGCAGGAGATAAAAACACCAAATATTTCCAACAAAGAGCTTCACATCGCAAGAGAAAGAACACGGTTAGAGCACTTTGATGCCAGGACGGGACTCGATGCCTTGTGAATGAGGAGATGAGGGAGATGGATGCAAGCTTTTATGAAAACCGGTTTACCTCGGACCGGGTCAGCGGGTGCACAAGAGCTACTCCAACGTATCGAGGCTTCGCTGACAGAGAATATGAACACAAAACTTACTGCCGCGATAACAGATGAGGAGATCGAAGTTGCTTTGTTCCAAATGGGGCCGACAAAAGCGCCGGGGCCAGATGGACTTCTTGCACTGTTCTACTAAAGGCACTGGCCTTTGTTAAGAACAGATATATGTAAGGCTGTTCGGAGCTTTCTTATGGGGGATGTGACACCGGCAAGTTTCAATGACACGATCCTGGTTATGATCCCAAAGGTCAAATCACCAAAGCTTCTGACGCAGTTTCGTCCTATTAGTCTCTGTAACGTACTTTACAAGATAGCAACAAAGGTGATGGCCAACAGACTCAAACTAATCTTGCCGGTTCTTATCTCGGAGGAGCAAAGTGCGTTTGTACCTGGTAGACTGATCACGGACAATGTCCTTGTGGCATATGAGTGCGTTCATGCCATTCGCACTAGGAAGAGGAGGAAGGCGTTCTGTGCGGTCAAGCTGGATATGATGAAGGCGTATGATAGAGTGGGGTGGATATTTCTGGAGCAAATGCTAGCTAAATATGATTTTGCCACGGAGTGGATTGCAATGATCATGAGATGCATGACTTCGGCGACGTTCTCAGTTAATTTGAATGGAGGTTTGTCCAGGAGATTTGTCCCTTCTCGGGGCCTTAGACAAGGGGATCCCCTCTCCCCTTACCTCTTTCTTTTCTGCGTTGAGGGCTTTTCAGCATTGCTTAAGCAAGCCCAACAGGAAGGCAACCTCAAAGGTGTGGCATTTGGGAGCACGGGCCTCCAGGTGACTCATCTTCTTTCGCTGATGATAGTGTTGTGTTCCTGGAGGGTACAAGGCAAAATATGGAGGCACTAAAGATTATACTCCAGAGATACGAGGCGGCCTCGGGGCAGCGGGTAAATCTTCAGAAGTCTGCGATTTTCTTCGAGAAAGGTTGTCAAGAAGAAACAAAGGCTGAGCTAAAGCAGTACATTGGGATAGAGGAGGAGGCTCTAAATGAGAAATACCTTGGCCTACCAACACTGGTTGGGAGGTCAAAAGATGGTACTTTTAAATATGTGACACAGTGCTCGAAAGGCAAGGTTAGTGGATGGAAGGGGCAGGGCTTGTCCATGAAGGCAAGAGAGGTGCTTATAAAATCGGGCCTTCAAGCGACACCTACATTCACCATGAGTTGTTTTCACCTCACAAAGAAGATGTGCCAGAATTTGACCTCGATCTCTTCTAAATTCTGGTGGGGTGCAATGGATGATGAATGGAAAGTGCATTGGATAGCATGGGAGAAGATGTGTGACGCAAAAAAGGAGGGGGGCTGGGTTTCCGTGATCCGGAGGTTTTCAACCAAGCTCTCCTTGCCAAACAAGCTTGGAGAATCCTTCAAGTTCCTGGATCTTTGTGTGCCCGTGTACTAAAAGCTTGTTATTTTCCTGATGATTCTATTCTGTCGGCCACTTGTCCATCGGCAGGATCTTTCACTTTCCGCAGTATACTTCATGGCAGAGATCTTTTGAGGGAAGGACTGGTGTGGCGGATTGGCGAAGGGGCAATGATCAACATCCACCACGAAAATTGGATCCCAAGAGCTGGAAGCATGAAGCCGTTGGGTCAAATTTTTGCTTGGGGTATCACGAAGGTCAGAGATCTTCTCCGCCCTGATGGTATGGACTGGAACGAGGCTAGGGTGGATGCTTTATTCACACCAGATGATGCATAGGATATTAAGAGAATAGCGGTGGGTGGACCGAACTGCCAAGACCGACTTGCATGGAATTTCACTAAGAACGGGAAGTTTACAGTAAGGTCAGCCTATCACCTTAGAATGTCCATGAACAAGTTGAGATCAGGACGGCCTGAAACTTCAACGTCTACGAGCAAACACAAAGGTTATCTGTCTCTTTGGGATACTTCGACACCGGGGAAAGCCAAAGTGCATGCATGGAGGTTGCTCAGGAATGGATTGGCGGTGGGTTCCGAAATTGCACCGACGAAGAATTAAACCAGGGGTTTTCTGTGTGGCTTGCGGAAGGGAGGAAACTTTACTGCATCGTTTTTGGACATGCCCACACTCATCACTTTTTTGGCAGCTGTTGCGCTCTGAAACGGGAGCTAGGGTGGCTAACCCACCAGAGATGACTAGATCCCGGTGTGAGCTGTCGAACTGGCTACTTGGGTGGTTTGCGGGAGCTGCAGAGGAGGAGAAGAAGCTGTTCATTCATGCTCTGTACGGTCTATGGCTGGCAAGAAACGACGCTAGAGATGCAAAAAGGATTGCTGAGCCACATGTGATCATGACGGCTGTGCTTATGCATGTAAAGGAATGGCAAGAGGTACACCCTACAGTACCGAAACTCCCCAAGGTGATCGAGCAGCAAAGATGGGAACCACCGGAGGAAGGATGGGTGAAGATTAACGCGGATGGAGCCATGTCAAAAAATGGCGGAAAAGGAGGAGGGGGAGTAGTGCTCAGGGATCAGAATGGAGCATATATAGCGGGAGCATGTGTTTTTTTCCCTCAGGTCACTGATACGGAGGCAGCTGAGATTCTGGCAACCAAGAAGGCGCTGCATATGGCTATGGAGTACAACGTCAGGAAGGTGCACTTGGAGTTGGACTGTCAGATGGCTGTGAATATGATTAATGACCCCGACAGAAACCTGAGCGGAGTTGGACCGTGGATCTGGGATGTGAAAGAGATGATCAGCTCTTTTGAGGAAGCAAAGGTTATGTGGCTGCGACGCTCGGTGAATAAGGCGGCACATAAGCTCGCGAGGGTAGGAGTAGGTGATGAAATAAGCAATGTTTGGCGTTTGATGCCTCCAGACTCTATTTTAGATGTAATAGCGGATGAAATTCTGAACCTTAATAAATAAATAAAGCGGAGCATTTTTCCCTTCAAAAAAAAGGAAGCATGTAGGTGGGCGCCGCGTTCGCTTGTGCGGCTTCACTTTTGGATTGATGTGTGGCATTGCGTGTCTCGTGCACCGCAGCAGACAGGGCGAGACCGTCCTGCCATGCAATGCCATGCTGGTGGGCTCTTCTTTCTGCCAGTGCGTGAGGCCAACTCCACTGCGTGACCCCAAACAGACGTCCATTTTAGCCGGATTCTGTCCGTTTGGGTAGGACGATGAGGTCGTGCCCGGGCCTGTTTTAGGATGCGGTGTCCGTGCGCCCAGAGCGCAGCCGCATCCGTTTGCCCCATCCCGCCCACCAGGGCCTAATGCCCATATTTTCATATCAAAACAAGTTTGCAGGTCCAAATATTAATTGTTTGAAAATTAAAATAGTTTTACAACCCAATCGAAGTTTTCTCTAATAAAAATAGTTTTACAACCAAATCAAAATTGTTTTGAATGAACATAAAATGAATCAATACATCTATTGGTTGCCAATATGATCTCACGTGTGCTCAACCAAGTCATTTTGAAGATCCAAATGAGTGTGCCAATCACACAACTCATGATGGAACTGGACAAACAGATCAAACGTGGCCGGTTCTTGTGCAGGGGCTCAACATTGTCACCTTGAAAATCAAATCCTTGGTTTAAGATACTATCATCACGCTCGTCCTTGACGATCATGTTGTGCATGACCACACAAGCAGCCATCACCTCCCAAAGCTTCCTTTCATCCAATGATAGTGCAGGGTATCGAACGATACCCCATCGGGATTGAAGCACACCAAAATCACGTTCCACATCCTTTCTAGCACTCTCTTGCATTTGGGCAAATCTCTTTCTCTTCTCACCTTGGGGCTTCGAGATTGTCTTCACAAAAGTTGACCACTGAGGATATATACCATCAGCTAGATAGTATCCCTTGTTGTACTGGTGGCCGTTGATCTTAAAGTTGACAGGTGGGGAGTGGCCTTCTGCAAGCCTTGTGAAGACTGGAGAACGCTGCAGCATGTTGATATCATTGTGAGAACCTGCCATGCCGAAGAAAGAATGCCATATCCAAAGATCTTGCAAAGCCACCGCTTCTAATATGACAGTGCAAGCTTTGACATGCCCCTTGTACTGGCCCTGCCAAGCAAATGGACAGTTCTTCCACTCCTAGTGCATACAACCTATGCTGCCAAGCATGCCTGGAAAGCCTCTAGCTGCATTGGTCGCCAACAATCTCTCTGTATCAGCGGCAGTTAGCTGCCTCAAGTACTCAGGGCCAAACACCTCGATCACAGACTGGCAGAACTTGTACATTGACATCAGACATGTTGTCTCACTCATACGCACATACTCATCCACCAGATCGCCTGGAATTCCATATGCAAGCATGCGGATGGATGCAGTGCATTTCTGGTAAGAGGAGAATCCAAGCTTGCCAAGGGCATCCATCTTGCACTCGAAGTATGGGTCATGAGCAACCACACCCTCTCGGATACGATTGAACACATGTGAGGGAGTCCTGGATTAGGGGGTATCCGGATAGCCAAACTATCACCGTTGGCCGGACTCCTGGACTATGAAGATACAAGATTAAAGACTTCGTCCCGTGTCCGGATGGGACTTTCCTTGGCATGGAAGGAAAGCTTGGCGATACGGATATGTATATCTCCTACCATTGTAACCGACTCTGTGTAACCCTAACCCTCTTCGGTGCCTATATAAACCGGAGGGTTTTAGTCCGTAGGACGAACAACAATCATACCATAGGCTAGCTTCTAGGGTTTAGCCTCTCTGATCTCGTGGTAGATCTACTCTTGTACTACCCATATCATCAATATCAATCAAGCAGGAGTAGGGTTTTACCTCCATCGAGAGGGCCCGAACTTGGGTAAAAACATCGTGTCCCTTGTCTCCTATTACCATCCTCCTAGACGCACAGTTCGGGACCCCCTACCTGAGATCCGCCGGTTTTGACACCGACATTGGTGTTTTCATTGAGAGTTCCTCTGTGCCATCGCCATTAGGGAGGATACCCATCCCATCTTTAAAGACGGTACTGTTGCTAAAGGAGCTTTGGCTATTGGCCAAACTCTCCGGCTAGGCGGTTTCCTTATGACCACCTATCCAGCCACCGCGCCGACGATGACTTCTCGGGTCATCGAAAGCAATTTTCACATTAGCTCGGAACTCGCCGAGCAGTTAGACCCGATGGAGCTCTCTTCCTTGAACAAGCTCTAGGATCGCATCGCCGTCCTGGGAGTCGCTACAGACTACGATTAGATTGGGCCTAAACCCGATCTGAGAGAGATCAACTCTCCCCAGGTTACCCACCACGTTGCCGTGGTTGAGGAACAATATGACAACCCTTCCTCTATTTTAAGGACTAGCTATGTCCGGATTCCCGATCCCTCCATGCCGGATTCCCGCGGAGGGGAGGACGTAACTCAAGCCCTGAACCTAAAGTCAGGCAGCGGGCTAGACGCATTGGACAACATCCAAGAACCCAAGCTTCCAAGTTCGGAAACTTCTTGGCCCCTGAGTCTTAGATTGGACGGGGTTCCGGATTTAATTCCACCCGCCCACCCAAACATAAGCGATCTATCCCAAATCCGGCAAGAGCCCGCAGAAACAGTACACCATTACTGGGCCAGATTCCTCCTGGTTATGAACAGGATAAAGGATTGCCATGAGGAGGACGCGATTTCATTCTTCCACAATAATTGCACGGACAAGGGAATCCTCAACGCCATAAGTCGTCGTGACATTACACGCTTTGCTGACTTGGCGTCCATAGTACGAAAGTACTGTGAGATGGAAAGCGCTTGGAAAACTGAAATCAATTTTTGGGACAATCTGGCCCTGAATACAACCCCAGTCCGAAATAAAAGGGTGCATCATCGCCAGGCACCTGGGTTAAATACCAAAAAGCGAAAACCCTCTATAGGGCATGGAACCGTACTAGATGGATGGCTCAATGGACCCTGCAAAATTCATAGTACAGAGGGCGCCACTCCAACTCATAGCCTTAGAGCGTGTTGGATACTACGGCAGGTGGCCAAAAGTGGTGAAGAGCTTCTAGCTCCAGAGCATCAGCCCAAGGATACCAGTACGGTATTAAAAGTCTTGAGACTTTCGCATCAAATAATATGCGGAAACAAACACTCCGCAGCCTTGCCGAAGGGTACCAAGTAGCAAAAATAAACCCATGGAGTGACACGGCTATTACCTTTAATGCCAGTGACGAACCTAAATTCCGAACAGCCCGAGCACTAGCCGCATTGGTCCTCAGTCCAATAGTGGACGGATTTCGCCTCACCAAGGTACTCATGGACGGTGGCAGCGAATTGAACCTCATTTATGAGGAAACCCTCCGAAAAATGGAAATAGACTGGAGCCGCATTCAGCGAAGCAGCACAACCTTTAGAGGAATAATCCCCAGTCGGGAAGCATGCTGCACAGGAACAATCACACGGGATGTGGTATTCGGCACGCAGGATAATTACAGGTCCGAAGAGGTCACGTTTCAAGTAGCCCCATTCAGCAGCGGATATCACGCTCTATTAGGGCGAGAGGCATTCACAATTTTTCAAGCCATACCCCATTACGGGTACATGAAGCTCAAAATGCCCGGGCCCAACGGAATCATCACTCTTGCTAGTGACCCGGACATAGCACTCCGCGCCGAAAATAAGACAGCTGCACTGGCCCTTGAGGCACTATCCAAAGCCCTAGCGGCCGAAGAACTCACTGCGCTGCGCTCCACGGTGAATAGGGACGAGGTGATACTCGATAAGAGATCCAAGTCCACCTCCTTTAAACCAGCGGACGAAATAGTCAAATTCCAAGTCCATCCAACGGACCCTACAAAAACGGCCTCCATCGGGGCACAATTAAACCCTGATGTAGACGCCGCACTACGAGAATTTCTATGCGAAAATTGGGACATTTTTGCCTGGCACCCTTCAGACATGCCAGGAATCCCACACCGGCTGGCCGAGCACAGCCTAAACATCCTAAAAGGATTCAAGCCAGTCAAACAGGCTCTTCGGCGTTTCTCTGAACCCAAGAGACAAGCCATGGGAGAAGAGCTAGCCAAATTATTGGAGGCCGGATTCATCAGAGATATAAAACATCCGGACTGGCTAGCAAACCTGGTGATGGTACCAAAGAAGGACAAATCCTGGCGCCTATGCGTCGATTTTAAGGACCTCAACAAGGCTTGCCCAAAGGATCCCTTCCCACTCCCCCGCATCGATCAAATTATTGACGCTACCGCAGGACACGATTCATTGTGTTTCCTTGATGCATACTCAGGCTACCACCAAATTAAGATGGCAGAGCCCGACCAGGCCGCAACGGCATTCATCACCCCATACGGCCCATTCTGCTTCAACACAATGCCCTTTGGGCTCAAAAACGGTGGCGCAACATATCAGCGCATGATTCAGGCATGTCTGGGGCAAACCAGATCGGCAAAACCATGGAGGCATACGTAGACGATGTGGTCATTAAAACCAAGCACGTCGAAACTCTAGTAGACGATTTGAGGCTCACGTTCGATAATCTCCGAACATATGACATTAAGCTTAACCCGGAAAAATGCGTTTTCGGCGTACCGACTGGAAAGCTCTTGGGCTTCATTGTATCCGGTAGAGGAATTGAAGCAAACCCAGCCAAGATCCGAGCTCTGTCACAATTGGATATCCCAAAAGGACCTCAAACAAATACAAAAATTGACGGGGTGCGTGGCGGCTCTAAGTCGCTTTATCTCCCGTTTAGGAGAAAATGCATTACCCCTTTATCGCCTCCTCTGACGCACCGAACACTTCGAGTGGACGGATGCCGCCACAGCTGGATTCGAAGAAATAAAAGCCATATTGGCAACAAACCCGGTCCTGGCCGCGCCCAACATGGGTGAACCAATGCTATTATATATCGCGGCAACTCATCAAGTTGTGAGCGTCGTGCTCATTGTCGAACGACGGACGGACACAAGTTCCCCCTTCAAAAACCAGTTTACTACGTGTCCACTATCCTAACTCCATGCAAGTCACGGTACCCGCATTACCAAAAGATACCGTACGCGGTGTTCATGGCATCCCGGAAGCTGCGACACTACTTTCAAGAGTGTTCGATAACAGTAGCCTCCGAAGTACCTCTTAACGACATTATAAACAACCGCGACGCGCCGGGCCGGATTGCCAAATGGGCCATTGAGCTCCTCCCGTTCGACATAACCTATAAGCCACGGCGGGCTATTAAGTCGCAAGTTTTGGCCGACTTCGTCGCCAAATGGATTGAAGCCGAACTCCCTAAAGAGTATGGCGCATATTCCAACTGGATAATGCACTTCGACGGCTCCAAAATGTTGGCCGGTCTGGGGGCTGGCATTGTTTTGACGTCCCCAAGCGGGGATACGGTTCAATACATACTCCACATAATGTATACAGACTCCAACAACGCAGCCGAATACGAGGCCCATCTACACGGCCTCCGGATGGCAGTCTCCATGGGCATTCAACACCTAGAGGTGTGCGGGGATTCGAACCTCGCGATATCCCAAATAAATGGAGACTTCGATGCCAAAGATCCGAAAATGGCAGCTTATCGCAATGCCGTCCTAAAAATGTCAGCTCGGTTTGAAGGGCTCGAATTTCACCATATATCCCGGGATAACAACCAGGCAGCAGACGTATTGGCGCGCATTGGTGCAAAGCGTGATGCCGTCCCTCCCGACATCTTCCTAGAGAGGCTGTTCAAGCCATCCATACTATGAGAGGGGGAATCCGGAAATAACAATCCAGACCCAACCGCACTGCCCGACACCGAACATTCTGACAAAATTGGTGGTTCTGCCAACGAAGTAACATCTTTAGCCCACGTAATAATGGCAGTCATTGCCCCATGGGCGGAACCATTCCTAGCCTACCTAACCAGGCAGGAACTTCCCGAGGACCAAAACGAGGCCCGCTGCATAGTGCGGCGATCTAAAGCCTATAAGGTCCATGAGGGAGAGCTTTACAAGAAAAGCACAACCGGAGTCCTTCAAAGGTGTATCTCCGAAGAGGAAGGGCGGAATTTTCTGGCTGAAATTCATGCCGGACTCGGCGAGCACCATGCTGCAGCCCAGGCCCTCGTAGGCAAGGCCTTCCGTACAGGATTTTATTGGCCAACGGCCCAGGGAGATGCTCAGGACTTAGTCCAACGATGCGTCGGTTGCCAGTTCTTTGCTAATCAAAGCCACATGCCACCCACCGCCCTCAAAACTATACCCATAACCTGGCCCTTCGCGGTCTGGGGGCTTGACATGGTTGGACCCCTTAAAGGAGGAACCCACAAGCAAAAATACCTACTGGTCATGGTGGACAAATTCACCAAATGGATAGAGGCCAAACCTGTTAAGACGGCCGAATCCGGACCGGTGATAGACTTCATATCAGGGGTCGTACACCGTTACAGCGTCCCCCATAGCATCATCACTGATAACGGCACGAACTTTACGGCCGACGAGGTTAAACTCTGGTGCAAAAACATGGGCATCAAGCTCGACTATGCTTCAGTCTATCACCCTCAAACTAACGGTCAAGTTGAGCGAGCAAATGGTCTAATCATGAGCAGCATCAAACCCATATTAGTGCGGTCCCTCAAGGAATCTAACACGCACTGGGTAGAGGATCTCGACTCCGTACTCTAGGGGCTGCGGACCACTCCGGATCGCACCACCGGATTTACACCATTCTTTATGGTATACAGCGCAGAGGCAGTTCTGCCCTGCGACATAATTCGTGACTCACCTCGCGTGCGCATGTACGAAGAAAGAGAAGCCGAGCTTGATCGGCAGGACAGTTTGGACGCATTGGAGGAGGAGCGTGACGTGGCAAAAGCCCGTTCCGCATTCTATCAACAGCAAGCTCGAAGATATCAAAGCAGAGAAGTATGGGCCAAAACTTACAACATTGGCGAGTTAGTTCTACGCCTGCCGGACAAGAAAAAGGACAAACTAAAGCCCAAATGGGAAGGTCCCTTTATCATCAACCAAGTCCTGACCGGTGGAGCGTACCGTCTGTGAGATGCATTGGATAACCGACTCGAGCCGAACCCATGGAACGCAGCCCGTCTCCGAAGATTCTACGCCTAGCGCCGGATTCTGAGTTCGTCTCCTTGCTCTGTCTATATTTTACATATTAGCTGTCTTCTGTTTCTCTGCTTCTCCCTCCTTTTTATTTACAGCCTTTGAAAGCTTGTTCGCGCATTGTTCGCACACACTTGAAGCGCTATCCGCGCTCATTATACCTGGGGGCTTCTTTAACAGAAGCTTATTTATACGGGCTCCATACCCAATACATGTGTCATACTTCTGCATGTACCTTTTATTCACCATTATATGCATCGATATGACTTAAGTTTTGGCCAAGCTAGGTTGCCTGGCTCCTGTGCTTACCCCTACGTTCCCGATTGTTCGGCTAGGTGGTAAAGGGAGTACCTCTGCGATTGTTACTGCCGGGTCAGCCGGATGTGTACCTCAGACTGGGTGAAGCCGAAAGCTAGCGTTCTTAAGGGAATATTCGGTTGGTGAACACAAAGACGATTTAGTACCTATTTTTTTGCCCCCAGATGTTTTTCTGCTTTTTTCGCAGTCCGGACATGCACTTTAGGGCATGCCTCCCAGGGAAAGGAACCCCTAACGGAACTATTCTCCCTGGAAGATGTTTCTTACTAACCATGTAATATAACAAAACTAGTTGGGCACTTGTCTGATAAAGCACTAATGACCCCTATGCCTGGTCTCCACGCATGCCCCGGTTCTTATATAACCGCGAGGGTATTCGGACACACTCCAGAGTATTGGGTCCCGAGGTTGAAGCGAAAAGGTCCGCTATGACAAACGATCTACAATCCGGCTAGAAGGCATTTTTCTTGTCATCTTAAATTACATAGTCAATTCGACTGACTGTATTCCTCTTTGATGCCATCTAATAGGCTATCTAGTTTACAGTCCTGCTGGGAATACTTTGCGGCCAACTCTACTTGGCCCTACACTAAGCTCACAGGGATCTCCTTCCCATCGGGCCCCACAGGTCCGACCTTGGCCATGTGGTTTGGGTTAGCCTTCGTGTACCGCGTCTTCACCATGGCCCATGCCTCCCTGGCGCCTTGACGGCAGGCCGATATCTTCCATAATCGGAAGCGCCACCGCACTCCCTGAAGCCTCTCTGCAAGCTCTCCAAGGCCTTCGGGAAGGGAGACAGATGGCCATAAGGCCTGGGTGACGTCTTTCATCACCTGCCGAACTCGTTCGTGCAGTTGCAAGAGCTCGGGAAGAAGGTCACCCGTAGAACCGTGCATCTCCTCTGCAGGACGGCCTGTGAGCATACCTACAGACAAACCTCTGTTAGTGGACTTCCTCGCCGAACTCTTTTTCAAAGTTCGTTCAAGCACTTACTAAAAATGCCGCGTCGAAGCCGCCGATTCTCCTTCACAGAGTCAGACAACTGGGCACGAACATCCTTTAGTTCCTCACCCAGCCGGGTGTTGGCATCTTGGAGATTATTTTTCTCTTGCCTCACCCTTGTAAGCACATTCTCGCCGGCCTTTAACCGGCGCATGAGCTGTTGCTTGTCCAGATCTATTCTAGCGCCATCTGCAATATTATTGTCAGACTTCTACACACGCCGCACTTCACAAGTTATTTATCTTTTGAAGCGTATATTACCAGAGGGGGTCTCTTTGCCTTCCCCCGATGCGGCTAGTGCGGCCTCAAGTTGGGCGTTGCACTCCTCCAGCTCCTGGGACAGTTGGGTATTCTTTTCTGTAAGATCCTGCACAATAAATGATCCTTAAATCAGTTATTCTAACTATTTCAAGTCTCGGGGGCTACTGGCATATATAACTGTCAAATTTTCTCACCCGTATGTCTTTTACATACTGCTCCATGGCTCTGGCTAGACCATTTTGAGCGGCACAGAGGTGCGCATCTCCCGAATTAAAGGCATCCAACGCCTCTGGGGAGAAACATGCATCGCGAAGAACTGTCCGGCGACGCCTGTGATTCATGGCACTCTCCACCTTGTAATTGGTGGCAGATAACCCGTCGGTATCCTCTGTCGGAGGAGCATCCGACGTACGCCTTGTGTTCGCCTCCGCTTCTGGACCTGGCTTTGGAGCCTGGCGAGCGGAGGATTGATTGGTAACCTCTCTGGATACAGTCCGACAAGCACTCTTCTTCCTGAAAAAGCACGAGCGTTAGTATGTCTCCTGGGAATAAAGCCCGGGAGTAAGGTGACACGCCATACTGTTGCGCCGGAGTTTCGATCCGGACCGCACTTCTTTTCAGCCTGCTGGGCCGTACTGCCCCTTGTTGGCTAGCCGCCACGGGCTCGGCCTTCAGCCTCAAGGGCGCCCCCTGCGAAGCACCATCGGTATATGGTGATCAAAAATAAGCACGGATGGGTCATTTTCGAAGTATTGGGACTTTGGTCTCAATTACCTGCGAGGCAGGAAGTATTCCGGGGTAATCGGCCATAATGGCGACCAAGGCATTATCGATGCTCAGTTGGTGGAATACCCCGTCAATCAGGTCCACCGATATGTCCAGATCCTCTTGGGAGGTCGGATCGAGGAACCGTTCCGGATCCTCGGGCTGTGGAGGCGGGCTGTTTATATCCTTTACTGCCCAACACAGTTCCTGCGCCAAAATCACAAAATGAGATACTTGACTATGGGAATACGGATCGGATAGGAAAAAATAAATGTCCGCTTACACAACTTGGAGGATTGTTCATAGAAAATCCGCTCTGCGAATTGACGCGGAGGAATTCCTCCTCTTCTCTCTTGTACAATGCGGACAAGATCTTCATCAGATCGGCGACCGATCCCGGCCCCTTATGGCCGCAGCGGGTGGCATCATCCTCCCCGTTGAAATCTCACATGGGGTGGCCTCTATACTGGAGCGGCTGCACCCCCCGCATAATGCATGTGGCCATGACCCCGATCATGGTCAGTCCTGAATGATCTAACAACCTTATTCGGCTCATCAGGTAAAGGACGTCCCTGTCGTTTTCCTTCTGAGGGCTCCATGGATGCCAGCTTAGGCGTTTCTTCAACGGAGTGTTATTGAACTCAGGGAGGCCGATCCGAACAGGGTCTGGCAGGAGGACATCTTCTATATAAAACCATTCTGAAGGCCAGTCTTCGGACGCCTTCTTCGGGGTTCTGGATAGATATCCGGCCCCGGCGATGCGCCATAGTTCGACTCCGCCCACTTGATATATTGACCCCTCTTGAGAACGGGGCACAAGGCAGAATAGCTTCTTCCACAGTGCAAAATGAGCCTCGATACCCAAAAATAGCTCGCAAAGGGCCACGAAGCCCGCAATATGCAGAATGGAGGCAGGCGTAAGGTTGTGCAACTGGAGGCCGTAGAACTCCAGGAGCCCTCGGAGAAACGGATGAATTGGAAATCCGAGCCCTCTTATCAGATAAGAAACAAGGCACACCCGCTCTCCTTTGGAGGGGTTGGGGACGCTCTCCGCCTGCTTTCCGCCCACATAGGTGGTGAGTCCGGCTCGAACCGGAACCATGAAGGCTGGGGGAAGAAATCCCTTGGTTTGGAGCGTCACTAACTTACTATGCAGGATGGAGCATTTCTCCCAACCTCCAAGCTGGGGGCTGGAAGGGCGAGAGGAGGAGCCGCGTCGACTGTCCATGATGGAATGGGTTTTTGTCAGATGCGCTCTGATGAATGCTCGCGAAGGGAGGATGGTGTGATTCGGATCTAGATCCTCGTCTCTTTTATAGGCAGCTCATTTGCGCAGCTAGGGGGATAAATGTAAAAATACCCTGGCTCTTTGCATTCATTCGACACGTGGAAGATGGCCATTATTGGACGTGGAAGCCAAGGAGCGCAATATTTACAAGAAGCCGGACGCTATTCAATAGGTACACAGGATTTGGAGAAGAACCTGCCTTGCAATGCCGAAGACAATCTACGCAACGGTCTCATTGCCATTGAAGCCTGGTTCGGGGGCTACTGAGGGAGTTCTGGATTAGGGGGTGTCCGGATAGCCGAACTATCACCGTTGGCCGGACTCCTGGACTATGAAGATACAAGATTAAAGACTTTGTCCCGTGTCCGGATGGGACTTTCCTTGGCATGGAAGGCAAGCTTGGCGATACAGATATGTAGATCTCCTACCATTGTAACCGACTCTGTGTAACCCTAACCCTCTTTGGTGCCTATATAAACCGGAGGGTTTTAGTCCGTAGGACGAACAACAATCATACAATAGGCTAGCTTCTAGGGTTCAGCCTCTCTGATCTCGTGGTAGATCTACTCTTGTAGTATCCATATCATCAATACCAATCAAGCAGGAGTAGGGTTTTACCTCCATCGAGAGGGCCCGAACCTGGGTAAAAACATCGTGTCCCTTGTCTCCTGTTACCATCCGCCTAGACGCACAGTTCGGGACCCCCTACCCGAGATCCGCCGGTTTTGACACTGACAACATGCCTTGCCATACGAAAATAGTGATGGAATTTATCCGGCTTGAAGAGCGGGGTGTTCGCAAGTTAATCGACATAGAGTAGGGCGTGCCGTCTCTCCCTGTTGTGGTTCAGGTTGGGAGCATGGCCAGCGGCTGACCCCTGTATCGAGGAAGCTGCCGTTGAATTTGGTCGTGAACCACCAGTGCAGCCACCACAAGATCTTCATCATCCGACGATGAATCGTCCGATGAACAAATGAAGTGGTGGAAGAAAAACTCATCACCACTGTCCATACCTTTATGGGCAAAGTGTCGAAAACCTTGCGGTCGTGGTGGCAAAGTTGCCGGGATGATCACCTCGACGCAGGTGTGGTCGGCGGCCGTCTGCTGGCCGCTCTGGAGCACTCATCGGAAGCTGCCGTGGCCGCCGTGGTACATCGCCTGCGGTCGTATCCCCTCTGCCGCTGGCTATGACAGCGACGGCAAACCTCCTCCAATCGATGGCCTAAACTACGGCGAAAGCACGTGTGTGGTGGCGGCCATGTCAAGGCGTGGTTGGCTATGGACGGCCGGGGGCTGCGTGGAGAAGGCGACCGGAGAATAGCGGCGGCGCCGTCAGCGGGGCGGGGCGGGGGAGTGGGATGGAAGCACTGGAATCGAATGGGGCTACTTGTGTCCCCGACAGGCGGGCCACGGGGGGACAAGGGCGTGCGGCGAGCCCGTCCGCACGATGTCCGTTTCACCCCAAACTCGGCGCAAGTTTGGTCCGAGGATGGGTCGAAAACGGATGGATTCCGAACATTTGTCCGTTTGGGGCCGCGCATTGGGCCGCGCTATTCGTCCGTTCTACCCCAAATGGACGCACCCGGACAAGATGGGGTCGCGCGATGGAGATGGCCTGAGGTGGGAGGATGCCTTGTGCTTTTATAACCCAAAGGACGCATGGCGCTACGTGATGATGATATAGACCTGGGGTAGGGTCATAGGCCTGACCTATACGTCCTACCTAGGGCCACTGTCCTAGAAGCAAAGAAACCCAGGAGACAACAAGGAGTTCCCAACAAAGGCGTCGAGTGCATTCCACTCGACCAATCAATCACTCGGGTACCCCTCCTTCCTGAAGTCACACGACTAGTCAATCACTCGACCATACAAGAAACCACTCGACCTACTGAAGACCAGGAGTAATCCAGAACAGCAACGGTCAAGCATTCACTCTGTAGTCTTTAAAATCATTGATGGCACTTATGGCTGGCGTTATCAGTAACGCCCCATCTTTATGTACATTGAACTCTTGGTAACGGGGGATGGCCGGTGTCCTGGCGCACTCTATATAAGCACTAGTGCAGAATTGGGCTATAGCCCCGGTTTGTAAGGGGCTTTAGTGTCGGTTCTGCAACCGACACTAAAGGGTGGGGGCTAAAGGTCCCCCCCCCCTTTAGTACCGGTTTGGCTCGAACCGCAGCTAAAGGCCCACCACGTGGCACGGGCCAGGGCCGGGTGTTACCAACCGGTACTAAAAAGTTTGGGAGGTTTTGGTTTTATTATTTATTTTTCCTTTAATTTTGTGTTTTCCATTTAATTCTTTTTCGTTTGCTGGTATTTTACGATACTACATATTGTACACGTTATGCATATATGTAAATAGAATTTCTCGTAGAACCGATTATATATATATATATATATATATATATATATATATAGTTTTTCCTACATGTAGCCTTTCAGAGCCAGTGGCATTTGCCTTGGTGCCTTCGGAGCACGATGACAATTGGGAGTAGTTCATTGGGGCGGTAGCGGGTAGTAGAATTCCCCTTTGGGATCTATGACCTCGTCGAGCAAAAATCCCGCTATTTCCTCTTGAAGTTCTCGTATGCGCTCCTCTTCTAGGAGTGTCTCCCGCACTGATTCAAACTGTTAAGAAGGAGATCAATATGCATATGTATTAGTTATGTGACTAGATTCGATAATGACGTAAAAATTATGAATAGTGTTCTGTCAAACGCGCGTACCCATAGCTGTCTATCAGTTTTGCTCCTTTCGGACGTCATCATGCGAATGTTCTCGAAAACGCAGTATGCACAATGATCTCTCCCCTGCACCTACTTCAGGGCCTTTACGGGAATAGAATTTAATCATATAATAATTAATTAAGCATGATAGTTAATGGTATTGAAACTAGAATTAAAGAGATGCACTAGTGCAGAACCGGGCTATAGCCCCGGTTCGTAAGGGGCTTTAGTGCCGGTTCTATAGCCCGGAATTAAAGAGATGCATGGTAGCTAGGTAGTACTACTTAACTAATTATACCTAGGGTCGAAACCAATACAGCCTTTCTCTCCATTCGCCTGGAACATCTTTTGAATTCCTGAACTTTGCCCAAGCCCTGCCCATCGGCAAAGAAAATGAATATACGAGTTATTAAATAGTTGATATCAGGAAATGACAAACTAAAAAGGCCGACATATAGTAAATAATGATTGAAATTACCTGTCGACTATCCACTTCACGGTTGTGTCCTCACTCTTCTCTTTAAGTAGTGAGTCCAGTACTTCAACTGTTTCTTCGTCAACTTTAATGATTAACAAGATCGAATGGTAACTGCATGCACACACATTTGCATGTCTTAATTAAGCGGGCATGTGCATAACACTCATCAACTACCCTAAACCCTATACACTTAATTATTAATATTTAGCTAGCTAGTAATAAGTAAAAACAGAATTTGAAGTACAAGACAGTGTGACTCACGTGTAGTTGTAAGGAAGTAGTATATGTTCATTGGTATTGAGGCGCTTCAAGAACTCTAGCATGTTTTTCTCTATCTCTGTTTGACACCATGCATATCCCCATGTTTCTTCATTAATGGTATTTGGGTCAATGAACCCAATGCCATAGCGTCCAGCTTTTTTCATTTCATACATCTTCATCCTGCATAATATACCACAGAAAAGAATATAGTGAGGATAATTACAGGTAATGATCGATCAATGAGTAGTACAACTAGCTTGAGACTTGAATTACAGAAAGAAATCGCTTACAGACAATACAAAGTGGCGATGGATTTGTCGAGTGCATCTTGATGGAATAACTGAAATATTTTTGAATACTCAATGGACAGAGCTAGCTTATGGAAGTAATACTCTTCCTTGACTTTCACCATGAGGCCCTCTCGGTTGCTACTCTTGGTAATTTTCATGTACCAATCATGCAATTGATACATTCTCGTTGGGAGGTTCTTGACCTCCTCAGGCCTTACCAAAGGTTGGCCACGAGCATATTTCCATTTTATCTCGTTCTCTTTAAGCTTAGGCATGGGCTCAATCTCGAGGAGTTGTTCAACAGTGATGCCGAGCATTTTAGCGTTCCGTCTATGCTCCTCGGTTATTACCAGACAGGCACCGGTACTCTCATGTGTTGGTACAACAAGCGGGAGGATCGATTGTGCCTCCTGTTCTCCTAGCTGGGGAACGGTTTTCCCGCATTTTTGGCCAGCTGCTTGGCTCAAGCTCGAGCTCGACCCAACCTGTTGTCGTGCTTGATGTGCCTTCCTGATTTGGCGCTCATAGTCTGAGTCAACAGGCTTGGGAGCTGGTGGTCGCGCCATACGAATAAAGTGGTCAACCTTCTCCTCGAGCACTTTCTCCCTTGGCGGCAGTGCCGGTTTTGGTGCGAAATGGGCGTCCACTTGGGCCTTCACTATGGCATCGTTTTGCTCCTTGGTCATGTTGTAAGGCCTCAGCGGAAGAGGCGCGAGGCTTTTTGGACCATATTGAAATCGCTTGCCTCTTCCTGTACCTCCTATACTACCTCGACTTGTAGCACTATGCACCATAGCTGCGGTGGCTCTCTTCCGCGATTGCTGAGGCAACGGAGACGGCTGATGCGGTGTCGGACTTGCAGGAGGAGTGGCACGCGTTGGTAGAATTGGAGGAGGAGGAGTGGCCTCACGCGTTGGCTGAGTTGAAGGAGGAGGAGTGGCCTCGCGCGTTGGCTGAGTTGAAGTAGGAGGAGTGGCCTCATGCAATGGCTGAGTTGAATCAGGAGGAGTGGCCTCATGCATTGGCTGAGTTGAAGCAGGAGGAGTGGCCTCACGCATTGGAGGAGCGTGAGTCGTCTGCTCCTCGTCACCTCCTGGAATTTCAAGCTCTAGCTGACGCGGTGTAGGTGGCCTTGGAAAGATGATGCAATCCTTTCTCCATAGGATGATACGATATATGGCCTCTCCCAGTGTGTGCTCCTCGTCACCTCCAGGAATGTCAAGCTGTAGCCCTGAATAATGGTCCACCACCTCATCAACCACGACACGAGCATAGTCAGCTGGAATCGTTTCGCAATGGTAGGTTGCTCCGGGGGGGGGGGGATTTGTATAAGCAACGGCGTCCGTCGCCTTCATGGATATGTCTTTACTTTGAAGTGTAGCTCACACTTAGTGTTCTCCTTGATGTCATCCACAGGGTATCTATCTAGCAGTGCGTCGCCCGGTGCGGAACCCACGCTGCTTCTCAGCATGGATGGGACGGTGCTATCCAATGCTGGATCATGCACTAGCTGCGGCCGCTGCTGAGACCCCCTTTCCTGGTAAGCGAGTCGATCTGCTCCTGCTGCCTCTGGAATTGGAGTGCCAAGTCCGCCTGCACTGATTCTAGGCCTTGAAGCCGTTCTGCTTCCTGCTTCCTCTGCTTGTCCTCCAGCTTCTTCTTCTTCTCCTCCTCCATATTCCTTCTCGCACGGCTTCTATAGTCGGCATTCCACTCAGAAAATCCCTCATACCACGGAACAACGCCCTTGCCTCGTGTTCTTCCCGGGCGTTCAGGATTTCCCAGGGCGCGCGTAAGCTCGCCGTTCTCTCTGTTGGGCGTGAACACCCCCGTTTGAGCTTCTTCTATTGCTTCATCTAACTTTTCATCGGCTCCTTTAAGACTTGCCTTCTTCGAAACCAAGCCTGTCTTCGGGTCCAACTTCCCCATGCGCATAGAACCAACTTTTGTACCTGGGGGGCCAGCTCCTAGTAACGGGAGTGACCCCTGCATCCACCATGTCTTGCTCAGACTTATCCCACTTAGGCATTGCCACCGCGTAGCCACCTGGCCCCAGCCTATGGAATTGCTCCTTTTTGGTGGCATTGGCCTTGTTTTTTCTAGACCGTTCCTTAGATAATCCTGATTCCTTGAATTTCACGAAATCGTCCCAGTGTTCTCTTTGGTTCTCCAGTGTTCCCTTGAATTCTGGAGTCTTCTTTCCTACTTTGACGTAGTCCTTCCATACAGTTTTCTTATGGTTGTTGAATGCAATTGCCATCTTCCTAAGAGAAGTGTCCTTGACTTTCTCCACATCTGCAGTTGTGAAATGATCTGGTAGGGTGAAATGTTCCATGAGTTCTTCCCAAAGTGCATTTTTTGCTCTGTCATCGACAAAAGTAAGATCTGGACGGGGCTTTGATGGCCTTTTCCATTCTTGAAGGGAGATCGGGAGTTTGTCCTTCACAAGAACTCCGCACTGACGAACGAACTTGTTCGCAATGTTCTTTGTCTCTATTGGTTCGCCATTAGTTTTGGTGGCCTTGATGTTGTACTTTACGCCGTCCTTCAACTTTTTTCCCTTGCCTCGCACTCTGCCTGTAGAAGATTTGCACGATCTGGAGGGTTGAAAAGAAGAAAGATCGATCTATTAATATATCTTCAAATCATTTAATGTGATGATCACCAGATGCCTGCTTATATAAATATACCCCGCCGGTCTCTATTTTATCAAGATCAACATTTTCTTCGCTATCATAATCATTAATTTCGTCGTCATCATAATCATTAATTTCATCACCATAATAATCATTAATTTCTTCGCCATCATAATCCATGACTTCATCAATTCATTCGTCGCGATCGAATATCATATCATCACCCTCCCCGGTATTGTTCAGATATTGGGAGCCGTCATCTACTTCTTCATTTCGATTATCTGGCGCGCGAGGGGAGCGTATGATATCGAACATGGCCTCTTCGAATACATCGTCTCGAATATTATATATCTAATACATCACTAGCTAGCTAGCTAATAAAGATCAAATACTACAGAATAATCTAGGCCACTCGCGGTTCCTGAGGCGCGGGCGATGGACACCCAAAGAGAAGGAACCATCACAGGATCATAGCTCCGGTCATCTCCCCAAATACCCTGCCAGGTATTGGAGAACATGATGTCCATAGCAGCCATGTAGCGATGGACGTGCTCGTCCTCCTCCCTGACACGGCGACGCACCACCTCCGGCGGGGCCGGCTCCCTCTGCACCGAAAGTGGACCACAGGAACGCCACCAAAGGAGCTCAGGGCCAACGACGGGACCCGGGTTCCTCACCAAGCAGCGAGCCCCTGAAGGTAGTGCTTTATCATCTCTTATGGGACTACATGAATAAGCTTTTTTCAGTGAGTGCACAAAAGTGATTTCAACCATACATTTGAAGTGCACAAAAATATATACTATTGTGTGATTCCAATGAGTGCTTTATCATCTCTTATGGGACTACATGAATAAGCTTTTTTCTCAGGTTGGTACGGGCCTAAGGCCTTCATCCATATTAGTTTGTTGTCATCTCTATTTGTATCGTGCTACTATCATGAGAAACTCCTTTATCTTTGCACTTTTAAGTTTTGCAACCTATGATAAATGGCAATGCTTTGAGTGTTGAGTTGAGCTAATTGGCACTGATTAAATAAACTAATACCTCTCTTTAAGCAAGACTACTATGTTGCTAACTTTACCCATTAAGATAATGAGGGTGCTTCTATTTGTTAGTGTATGTTTCATCAACTAGTCCCACTTTCATCAACTAGTCCCACTATTACAGTAATCTCACTCTCTCAATATATGTGCCAACAGGGATGCTCGATTTTGGTGGAACTGCACAAAAACTTTTGGTGCTTCATTGCCTCGACAACTTCCAACCTTTCCTGTCAGTCGCTAATCTCCGCTTGCTTTCTTCCTTTGCTGTCAGTCGCTTGGCTTATCTCGGCTTCCAGTCAAAGGAAATAGTAATTGATATGCTACCTCACACAGGTTGGTACTGGTCTTTATCCTGATCATTGTGCCTGTCATATGTACTGGTAATTTGGTATTGTGCTACTATTTGCCGATTTCATAAAGGAGTAATTTGGAGCCTGAACTCGCAGGCAAATCATTACATCGGGTGATTTCAGTAGAACTGCACAAAATGATTAGATGGACAGGTACTTATGTTGCTGCTATGTACTCCAAAGTTCACTCAGACAAGCATTGATGTTGACAAGAAGTGCCTATATTCATTCGAGTATCAACCGGCGTCAACCAATTGTCAAACTCCAAGTATTAGGAGAGTGAACGCCAAAAATATTGCTTGGTGCATAGCCCAGAAAAAGGCAGTCCAGTCTTTGGTCCCAACTTGTGCCTTTTGGTTATCGACACATATGGTAGCGAACAATATGGCATGGAGTCTAAAGATTCCAGACAAGTTGGTTGACGCGTATATTCATCTGGCACTTAATCAGTTTGCACGCCAAGGATGCTCCATTTCAGTTGAACTGCACACAAAAATTGGGTGGTTCATTTTCTCAACCGCCTCCTTTCTCGTCTGCAATGTAGAATTTTGGCGAGATACAGGACCAAGATGAGCCAGTAAACTAGTTGGATGAAAGTAGTGGCCAAGTTGCTCAAACCTCCCTCGGCACGAGGCCACTATTTGAGGATAAACCTACAAGCAAAGTTCAGATTGTTTGTGCTGCCTCTTATGTACTCGAAAGTTTACTCATATAAGAACTAATTTTAGCAAGAAGTACCTCCGATTGAACGCCATTTACCAGTCTGTACCCTAGGTAATTAAAGTTTGTCCATGGATCATATTGGCTGTGATCTCAATCATTTGGATGCATAAACATACTGAACATGTGTATATCTGAATCTTTTTGTGAATTATGTATGAATATTGTCGTGTGATCTATCAATCATTTGGATGCATAGATATGTTGAGCTTGTGTATATATGAATCTTTTGAGTTGTTGATAGTGAATGTTGGCTATGAATATGAATGTGTCCTATGAACCTGAGTTTGATATGAATGTTTACCTTTTCTGTTGTATTTGTGTGTGAACTTGTTAGTATGCCTACTGTCGGGTATAAAACGCAGGTCTCTTATAAAAGTAATGTTGTGTCCAATTTATGTTTTCCCTTCTAACCACATTATATATATTTATATTATTACTATTATCGTATATTTTATAGAGACTTATATATACATTATAAAAACATCCCACATGTTATTAACTTATAAAAGTAAATGTTTAACGGAAAATCCCTGTTGTTTTTGACTCACAGGCAAGGAAATCCTGCTGATTGTGTACAAAAGCTTGCGAAGATTTTAAGGACCAATTTAATAATAATGCGCTCATTTTTATTTTGAGCAATAACTCGCTAATTTCTTAATTATATATATATATATATATATATATATATATATATATATATATATATATATATAATGTGCCTCTCCGGTTTATTCTTTGATATTAATTGCTCCTTCTAACATAACATTATATATATAATGAGCCCACCTAATACGTGTATTTCAAGGAAGTGCAAATGGGCTGGGATTTCTTAGAAAATATAAATGGGCCTGATTGACGCGAAATTATTTGTTCACCCGGCCCAGCAAATGGACTGTACATTCTAGAAAACATGGGTTAAATATATGCCACATTTTTGCAGGCTGACATGTGGGCCAATAGGTCGAAGCCTACGCAGGGCATTGTCAACTTGGTCAACAAATGATTGTGTCATCCACAGCAATTGGATTTATATCCAACGGCCGGCATGCACCTTCAATCTCTCGTCTTCTTCCTCCAGCATCGCCGGGACTGCCTGGTCCAGCCTCCGGCGGCTAGCGGCTTTGCTTAGCACACATCGCTGCGAAGCGCTACCCCACCGCTGGCCAGGCTATCCCTCCACCCCTCGACACTCCTGTTATTCTCCACAGACTACAGCCCCATGCTGCAAAAAAACTAGTTATAACCCTTCTCCTCCTCTCAATCTGCGCCTCCACTGTCGCGTTTTCCCATCTCCGAGTCGTTCCCGTCCAGGGCCTCGCCGTCATCCACCGCCTCGCTGTGTTCGGTGCGGCGTGGTCAACAAACGAGAGTCATCGGAAGAGGACTGTACGTGGAGAGCCTGACGGCTGGGACCCACGAGGTCCATGGTCGCACGCAAGGAAAGTTCCTCCTAATTAAGCTGAAAAAAAATGTTTCCTCCACCTGACAGTTGGGACCCACCGGCTGTATCTTCGCACGGAAGGAAGTGCCTCCTTGTTTTGCGGAAAAAATTATTCATCCCGTTGACAGCTGGGACCCGTCAGATTTGGTGAATGACTTGTGGGCTGCTAAGCGGACGTGTACGCAGGGCTTTATCAACTTAATCAACAAATGATTCTAGCAGCTGGACCGTTGGATGTTAATCCAACAGCCGTGCTCCTTCTTCAACCTTTGTTCTTGCTCCTGTCTCCCGTGGGCGGCACCGCGGTTGTGCTGCCGCGCACCCGAACCAGTGAAGTTTCCCACTCCTCTCCATCTGCGACTCCACTGCCCCGTCTTTCCCATCTCCGGGTCGTTCCAGTCTTGGTGCGCTCGACACGGTGTGGTCAACATGGTCAACAACCGAGAGTCATCGGAAGATGACTGTACGTGAGAGGCTGACAGTGGGGACGCACCACGCCCATGGACGCATGCATGCAATGGAATGCGGCGAGGTCAACGTGGTCAAGGAACGACTTCCATCGGAAGTATACTGTACGTGGAGAGTCTCGGCTGGGTCCACGGCCGCAGCAAGTAAGTGCCTCCTTATTACGCGGAAAATAATGATTCCTCCAACTGACAGCAGGGACCCACTGGACGGGCCACCGTATTTTGCGAAAAAACGTTTGCCCCCTGACTGCTGC
>NC_041389.1:554186910-554190499 GCF_002162155.2 Triticum dicoccoides
AGTGCCTCCTTATTACGCACAAAAAATGAATACTCCCCCTGCTACCTGGGACCCATCTTGGTGGGAGGCTGACTTGTGGGCCTACTAAGTTGACGGGGACGAAGGACTTTATCAACTTAGTCAATATGAACGATTCTAGCTTCAGTGACGTACGATGTCCATCCAACGGCCGTAGTGCTTCTTCAACCTCTGGTCTTCTTGCTCCAGCCGCCCAAACCAGCACCGGTCGTGCCTCATGCTCCTGCCTCCCGTGGCCGGCTGTGCTGCCGCGGAGGCCTCACCGCCCCCTACTATTCCCACCGCTGGCCAGGCCCTGCGGTGATGGCAGGCTCACACCGCAGCCGAACCAGTGAACCCTCGTACTCCTCTCCACGCGGGCTTCCACTATCGCTCTTCCCCGTCTCTGCGTCGTCCCCTTCCTAGGCCTCGCCGTCGTCCACCGCCGTGGTGCTCTCCGCGTGACGTGGTCAACGTGGTCAAGGAACGACTTCCATCGGAAGAGTACTGTACGTGGAGAGGCTGACAGCTGGGTCCACGGCCACGGCCCAGTTTTTTTGTGATTTGCCAAGTAAGTCGCTTTGTCAGGCCTGTTGGGCTGCAAATCTTTCAAGACGAGGAGAGCTTTCATTCGGCTGGCCGAGAAAATGGCCCATCAGTAATGAGAAATGGGTTGTACATTTTTAAAACACATCAAACCGACAATTAGTTTCAAATATCTTTTTTTTCATTTCGAGATTTTAAATTACATTAATTTTTATGCGTGGAGAATTTGTTGGATTTTATATTGATATACATTTGTTTTTAAAATCAGTTTGAATGTGAGTCGAAATTTTGGGATTAAAAACAGTTCGGACCGCACCGAAATATGCAAAATTTTGTATAATTTTTTAACCGTGGCCACAGTATGGGATGTAATGCTAACAAAAAGAATATGGGCTCCAAAAAAACCCTAAGAATTAGCAAATGGGCTGTAAATTATTAGAAATAATGGCAGATGGGTTGTATGCTGTTTTCCACAGATTTGAGGCTTTCCTAATAAAAAAGGTTGACGCACAAGCAGTGACTGTTGGATGGCCATCCAACGGCCGTCGTGCTTCTTCAATCTCTGTTCTTCCTGCTCCAGCCGCTCAAACAAGCGCCGGCAGGACTGCCTGCTCCTTGCTCCCCGCGGCCGGCTCTGCTGCCGCACAGGCCTCACCGCCCCACCGTACTCCCATCGCTGACCTAGCCATCCCTCTACTCACCCACACCTGCTGTTATTCTTCGGAGACGGCAGTTGAACCAGTAAACCCTCGTACAGTCGTACTCCCCTCAGCGTGGGAAACAACTGATGAGTCTTCCCTGCCTCTGTGTCGTTCCCTTCCTAGGCCCCGCCGTCGTCCACCGCCCTGGTGCTCTCGGCGCGGCCTGGTCAACATGGTCAACGACCGACATGCATCTGAAGTGGACTGTACGTGGAAAGGCCGACAGCTGGGTCCACGGCCGCACGCAAGGAAATGCCTCCTTATTACGCGCAAAATAATGATTCCCCCACCTGACATCAAGGACCCACCGAAAGGGCCTCTGTATTTCACGAAAAAACGTTACTGCCGCTGTCAGCTTGGACCCACCAGCTATATCTTCGCACGCAAGGAAGTGCCTCCTTATTATGCACAAAAAAATGAATACTCCGCCTGTCAGCTGGGAACCAGTATAGTGGTAGGCTGACTTGTGGGCCTACTAAGTTGACGGGGACGGAGGGCTTTGTCAACTTAGTCAATATGCACGATCCTAGCTCCAGTGACCGTACGATGTCCATCCAACGGCCGTAGTGCTTTTTCAACCTTTGGCCTTCTTGCTCCAGCCGCCCAAACCAGCGCCGGTCGTGCCTCGTGCTCCTGCGTCTCATGGCCAGCTGCGATGCGGCGGAGGCCTCACCGCCCCCTACTACTCCCACTGCTGGCCAGGCCATCCCTCTACTCACCCACACCCCTAGTTATTATGCGGCGACGGCAGCCTCACACCGCAGCGAACCAGTGAACCCTCGTACTCCTCTACGCGTGGGCATCCACTGTCGCGTCTTCCCGGCTCCACGTCGTCCCCTTCCTAGGCCTCGCCGTCGTCCACCGCCCTGGTGCTCTCGGCGCGGCGTGGTCAGCGTGGTCAAGGAACGGCTTCCATCGGACGTGGACTGTACGTGGAGAGGCTGCAGCTGGGTCCACGGCCGCAACAAGGAAGTGCCTTCTTATTACGCGCAAAATAATTATTCCTCCAACTAATAGCAGGGACCCACCGGACGGGCCACCATATTTCACGAAAAAAGCGTTTCCCCCCTGACTGCTGGGACCCACCAGCTACACCTTCGCACGTAAGGAAGTGCGTCCGAGCAAAAAAAATGATTCGCCCCCCTGATTGTTGGGACCCACCAGCTACATCTTCGCACGCAAGGAAGTGCGTCCGGGCAAAAAAAAAACATTCGCCCCCCTGACTGCTGGGACCCACCAGCTACATCTTCGCACGCAAGGAAGTGCGTCCGAAAAAAAACGATTCGTCCCCTTGACTGCTGGGACCCACCAGCTACATCTTTGTAGGCAAGGAAGTGCCTGACAGTCGGGACCCACCTGGTCGAAGCGTACGTAGTGTTGTCATTCTGGTCGCGAACATCTACGTACATACTGGTCGATGTAGAGGCGCACACGTGTCATAGTAGAGGCGCGCACGTAGCATGTACACGTACGTACAGTGGCGAGCATGCAAGAAAGAAAATATGGCCACGTACGTACATACGGGCAGGGTCTCGAACGCCTATCGTGCATACGTACATGGCTGGGTCGGAACGGAGAAACAACATCATCTCGTGTTCATGGGGAGCCAACCGGCTGGGTCGAAACGGAATGCGTGATCATGTTCATCGGGAGGGCTTGGACGGAACACGCGATGGAAACGAGGCCTAGCATACCGCACAACGGAGGAAACAGACCTCCTATGTTTGGAACGGGGTCCTATTGATCGAGAGGGGTGTGGCGTACCGCAAAACAGACAAAACGGACCTCCTACGGTCGAAACGGTATCCTATTCATCGGGAGGGGTCTGGCGTACCGCAAAACGGAGGAAACGGACCTCCTATGGTCGAAACGGGGGTCTTGTTGATTGGGAGGGGTGTGGCGTACCGCAAAACGGACGAAACAGACCTCCTACGGTCGAAACGGGGGTCCTGTTGATCGGGAGGGGTGTGGCGTATCGCAAAACGGACGAAATGGACCTCCTACGGTCGAAACAGGGGTCCTGTTCATCGGGAGGGGTGTGGCGTACTGCAAAACGGGACTCCACGGGATACTGTTCATCTCCACCGTCGACCTCCTCCAGCCTCCACGGGCTACCGTTGACCTCCTCCAGCCTCCATGGGCTCCTGTTCATCCAGCCTCCGCCACGCGCTACTCCACCGGCTACTGTTCAACCACCCCTCCACGGGCACCCCTCCACCGTCTACTGTTCATCCATCCCTCCACACCATGGAGTCCTGTTCAACCACCCCTCCACGGCCACCCCTCCACCGTCTACTGTTCATCCAGCCCTCCACACCACGGGGTCCTGTTCATCCAGAGGCAAC
>NC_041389.1:554190897-554208769 GCF_002162155.2 Triticum dicoccoides
ATCAATCGGCTTAAGTTAGCAGCAGTAGCGAAGTTACCGCTCGATCGGGTTCAGTTAACAACCATCGATCGATCGCTCTGGTTCAGTAACGCGTAGCCTGCAGTGCAATCGCTCAGGTTCAGTTAGAGCCCAACGCCTCGCTCGGGTTCAGTTAGAGCCAAGGCCTCACACACACACGCGCGTACCTGTACGAGAGAAACATGCATCGCTCGGCCCCCGACCTCCCACCGTAACCGGCAACTCCCTGAAATTTTCCTCCCCTCGCTTCTACCATGATTTTTTCCGTCATGGACGGCCCAAAGAATGTCATGCAGCTGCGTCTCCGGCCCACCCAGGATGAAAAGCCCATTTTCTGTTGTGACTTTTTGTCATAGAAGTAGGAGCCCACCACATCTATGATGATACCGGGTTTTGTCACAATTATCGTCATAGAAGTGTCATATGTATGACAGGAAAAAAATACGTTCGGCCCAAAATGTCACGGATGTGTCTTTTTTTGTAGTGCCGGCATGGCTTATTATGCACCAACACAGCATGGTGGGAGTTTTCAAACACTCAAAATTTGGGTTATCACCCTTACTACACAAGTTGGTAAAACAACAATGTGATTCAATATCACAGGTATGACATATTTCATATTTCATTGCTTTACAACCTTGGTTATGAAAACTCTGGTTCTGTATTGGGTATCATAACCCGTCCCGCGGTAAACCACCAGGGCATGTTTAAGTTTTTCAAATGCAGAAGGCAGGATTTTATAAAAAATACTAAGGCACATAAAGCAAGCATAGCAACAATCATGCCGGATTACAGTGTCAGGTAGCAGTGCACGATGGGAGAAGATCAAAGTATTTCAACTAGCCTATTACAAGGCGCTTTGATGCCCAAAAGAATAATTGTTTGTTGCCCAGAACGCTATATGCGGAAATCAAACCGGCTGCCAGATTATGATTCGTCACCAGGTTGACGTGAAGTTGATGGATCATCTCGCGTCGGTTCAACCTCCTCCTCCCCATCCAGTGGCTGGAAGTCAACAATGGCCCAATCAATCCTATTTAAGGCTTAGAAGACAGCTTCGTCGCTTATAAGATTGGATGGTTCAACGTCAGGGGCATAGGTGTGCTTACGAATTGGCGGGATAAGATTATGCGCCTCTTTCACAGCTGCATCAACCCGTTTGTTATCTGCGTCATAGCTGGACCGATGGACAGACAAGTTAACTTCTTCGGCCAATTTGCTTGCAAGCTGGCGCATCTCCTTGGTCAAGGCCTTGAGAGCTTTACTGTCAAATTCTGACCCATCTTCTTGTTGGCTAGGATAGCCCTGTCCGATATCTTCCGGATCAAGATCAGCTATCCACGCTTTGGCCCGAGTCAGTGCTGATAAAGCGCCATCCCTTGCAGCAGATCGCTTACCTCCTCTTTTTTGACCATAAAACAGTAAGGCAAAAGCCTTACTGTAGATCTTTTTCCATTATAACAAAGAAATCACAAAGTCTTTACAATGGTTGTTGGGTAGACAACCAGGGAGATTATTGAGCAAATACAAGAAAATAAATTAAATGGTATCAATCCATGATGACATTCCCTCCTTTAAACCGGGCTTGGCTCTTAGCATTGTCAGCTTGAAAGTCTTGATAAATTCATATCTGCAGTCATTGATAGAGCAAGGGATCCCTTCAAATATCAGATAATTTCTTTGATTCCATATACTCCAGCATCTAATAATTAGAATTTCCATGAAATGGTGAAGTTTATATCTTTGCTGGGCTTCAATAATCATATCATGGATATTCAGATCAGAGTTCCATTCAATACCAATGTTCCACCAAAATCCCCGGCTGAATGGGCAAGAGAAAAGAAGATGAGTTCTGTCCTCATAGTCCTCAGCATTACATAATACACACTGTGTGGAATCTAGATGCATATTTTTCCTGGTCAGAAGGTCACATGTGTTTATTCTATCATGAAGAAGCAGCCAGCAAAAGAATTTATGCTTTGGTAGGCAGCAAGACTTCCATATCCATTTGAAAGTGATGGCAGCATCTTCATTTCTCAGTAGGAAGTTATAGATCTTCTTGGTCATACTTAAACTATTTCCCCAATTGAAATTCCATATATCCTTGTCATTGTTGGATCTGATATTACGTAATTTACCAGCAAGAAGATGAAATTGCTGATGGGCAGTGTTGGAAAGAGGAAGCTGGAACAGGTTGTATAGGTTCCCATATTCTTTGGCTATTTTGACTGAGATATTCTGTTGGTTGCAAAACGAATGGAGTTCAGGGAATTTGAAATGCATAATCTCTCCATTCCAACTATCATCCCATAATTTGCAAGTGTTTCCTGATCTTATTTTACAAGTAGTCATCTCTTTAAATAGATCAAACATTTTCATACAATCCTTCTACCAGAATGATCCTTTATTGGGATTTGTGTGTGGAGCTTCATTGTTTTGATAATGAGCTTCCCAAATTAACTTGACCCAAGGAATATCCATTCTATTGTAAAATTTGTAGAGATGCTTGATAAGAAGGGCTTTATTCTGCATTCTCGGGTTCAGGACTCCAAGACCACCTTGACTTTTTGGTTTGCAAATCATCTCCCAGCTGGCCAGGCATTTTCCTCTTCTATTAATTTCCTTTCCATACCAGAGAAAGTTCCTGCTAGATTTGTCCACATGATCCAAAATGGTGTAGTGAACTTTAAGAGAGCACATAGAGAAAATAGCAATGGAAGCAACAATAGAGTTAACATAAGTGAGTCTGCCAGAGTAGTTCATGAATCTAGTCACTCCAGATAGTCTTTTATCAATTTTGGATATGACAGGAATAAGGTCCATAACAGAAGGCTTGGTGGTGCCCATGGGTAAGCCTAGGTATGTGAATGGGAGACTTTCCACCTTGCAACCAAATGAATTTGCAAGTGCAGCAACAGATGGTTGATCAATATTTATTGGAATCATTGAGGACTTACTGAAGTTGACAAATAGACCAGTGGATAGACTAAATATGTTGAGTAAGTATTTGAGGTGCATGATCTGATCTTCAGAAGCAAGCATGATCATTAGGGTGTCATCAGCATACTGAATAATAGGGTAGTCCTGTCCATAAGCATGATTAATAGGAAGAGAGATTTCCCCATTGGCCCAAGCAGCATTGACCACAGATTGAAGTAGATCAGCAGTGATGATGTATAGTAAAGGGGAATGTGGATCCCCTTGTCTGACACCTCTCTTGCAAATAATCTTTTTCCCAACCACACCATTAAGTAGAACAGAAGTAGATGCAGATAGAAGAATGCTATTAACCCACTTTATCCATCTAGGTCCAAAACCTTTAGCCTTTAACCTAGCAATAATTGCCGAATATTCAATCTTGTCAAAAGCTTTTTCAAAATCAAGCTTTAAAATAATGATAGGTTTTTTTGATTGGTGGCATAAATGGAGGTATTCAAAAGCATATCCTAGACAATCTTGAATATTTCTGCCTTTTATAAAACCATACTGGTTTTGGTGGATAATAGAAGTGATGATCTTTTGAGCTCTGTTGGCCAAAAGCTTGGTAATGATTTTGAGAGGGAGACTAACCAAAGAAATAGGCCTGAAATCATTCATATTCTCAGGGTTTGCAATCTTTGGAATGAGAGTAATAAAAGCAGTGTTTATACTTTGGATATCACAGTTTCCTTCAAAGAAATCCCAAATCATGGTATAAAAGTCTTGTTTAATAAAATCCCAACATTTGATTAAAAAGGTGCCATTAAATCCATCTGGACCCGGAGCTCTGTTAGTGGGGAATTCCTTGATAACCTGGTCAATTTCTTCAATAGTGAATTGGGCTTCCAGAGAGGAAAGGTCTTGTGGTTGGATCAGTTCCTCAAGATTGAAAAGCATGGGAGGATCAATGAATGAGCCCAATCTTTCTTTGTAGGATCTCCAAATAATTGCAGCTTTATGATCATGATTTTGGTAAGTGATCCCATCCTTACCAACAATATAAGTAATATAATTCTTCCTGTAACTTTGGGTGGCCATTGCATGGAAAAAATCAGTGTTTTCATCATCAAGTCTCACACTTCTCATTTTAAATCTTGACTTCCAATAAATCCTTTTAACCTCCAGTAATTTGAGGATGTGTTTTTTCAGGATGATCTTGAAGTTAGCTTCTATAATACGCAGAGCCCTTTGATCTTCAATACCATCCATCATAGATAATACATAGTTACAGGCAGAGATATTAGTATTGAGCTTGGACAAATTTTTGCTCCATTTCTTAAGACCTAATCTGAGGCACTTAAATCTGGCAGTAATATCATTTGCAGAGTTTGCTAATGATTGGTTTCTGTTCCAACATTGAAGAACAGTCTCATAAAATCCATCAAATTCCATCCAGTAATTTTCAAACCTGAATATAGAGGCTTTTGGGATATCACTGCCAACTTGAATATGAATAGGGATATGGTCAGATGAAACTCTAGCCAGTGGGTATGCCAGAGTATTTGGAAAGTTAATAGACCAATTTGCAGAGGTAAAAATCCAATCCAGTTTCTCCAGAAGAGGTAAGTCCTGCATATTACTCCATGTAAAGTTCCTACCTTTGAGTGGAATCTCCACTAAATCAAGCTGTTGCAGAATACTATTAGATCTCAACATATTGTTTGCATCTCCACCAGATCTATTTCTATCCTGTGGGCTTCTGATTAGATTAAAATCACCAGTAAGAATCCAATGGTCCATTTGTGAGGCATCAATATTATCCAACCAATCAAAGAATTCAGGTCTGTTTTCATTCTGGCAGGGCCCATAAATATTGCTGACATAAAAAATATTGCCTGATAAATTGCATAATAATTTGACTGTAATCTGAAAGGAGGATTGACTGACCACTGAACCACTGAAGAGACTGCCATTCCAAATAGTTATTAATCCACCAGACTGTCCCACAGAGGGGTTATATGCAAACTGATTAAATCTCCCATGAGAGAAATTTCTGAGATAATATTGATCAAAAGATTCTTTTTTTGTTTCTTGAAGGCATATAATACCACAATTGCTCTCATCAATTTTGTCTCTTAAATCATCCCATCTGGTTTGGGAGTTAATGCCTCTTATATTCCAATTTAATATATTCCATTTTCTATTCATTGGAAAAATTGGTGGATTTAAGATTGAGAAAAAATGACATAATCATTTTATGATTATCAGGTCTCATCAAGATGTAAGAAGCAAATAGGTCATTCCAGACAGGGGAGCTAGCTTCCACGAGGGCATAATACTGCATATAATCATCCAATCCATTCAGACTACTTGGACAGCAAAATAATTGAATCATAGATTCCCAGCCACAAATGAAAATAGTGGAGCTTAACTCCTTACAAACCAAGTTCATAAATAGTGCAGAAGTATCAATAATGGCAGAAACTAATAATAAAGCTGGCCTAAGGCCATATAAGACCTTGTTAGAACAAGGCCCAGAGCATATAAGATAAAACTTAATCATGGGAAGCAGGGGCCATCAGCTTCTCTCCTGACACCTCCTCGGGAGGGATCATACATTGCTTGACAGCAATAGCTTGGATTGTCTCTAGTGGCAGCTCTGGTGGTGGTCCAGCTTCAGGGTTGCGGATGACATGCTCAAATTCAGCAGATAAATTCTTTTTGCACCGGTCCCATTCCTTGGCCTTGATAGCAGCAGCTTCATTTTTAAATCCAGCACTAAGGCCCGCCAGTCTGCGACTGCGGCGGAGGTCATTAACATCCAAAGGAGCATTGTTCTTCTTGCGCTACAGTTGAGCGGCTGGGACATGTATTGCAGAGGGAAGCAAAACAGCAGGTGCATGCGGCTCTTCCTCGGCGGTTGAGTTTTGGTTGATGGCCATGAAGTCCAACATAGGAGGAGATAGATCATCTTCAACAGCATCAGAGGAGCATATCACAGTAGGTTCAGACAGTTCTTCAATGAGGACAGATGAAGCTGTATGTTCTGGTGTCTGTTCAGTGATGATGGTGAGCAGACATTCTTTGACAGTGCCATGATTATCATCATCCACATTGATCAGTTGGCATGTGGAGCTGATCACGAAGGTATCCGCAAGATCTTCCAACAGCTGAGGGATAGTCGCCATAATTTTTGACATCATGTCATGAAGCGCCATGAAAGAGTCAGCTGCATCCATGGCAGGCTGGAGAGGCATGTCCTGGTTCTGCTTAGGGTTTTGTGGAGGCGTTTGGACCATGGGTACATCATCTTGGTTCTCCTCAGGAGCATGGTGAGCAGCAGGTGCAGCATTAGGATTTTGATCATTGTGGAAATCAGCGTCATGCCAAATACCACCAAAAGGAGCAAATGGCATGGGGTGCATAACTCCATCAGGAGGGATTGGGTCCTCATCTCCACCCATGGCTCCAAGCAAATCCGCATGCAAGATATAGACCACACAAGTCCATGACTGACCATGACCATAATCATCAAGACTTTCACAAATGACATGGCTAACAGGGATCTCTAGCAGATCAGGCACTCTGACTTTAACAAGAATACGAGCCCTATTTGACATGTCACGGTTCCAAACAAGGAATTTAGCAAATCCACTAACAGCTTCTCTAACTTTGTCAGGCCTCCAAGCCTCAAGAGGGAAGTTCACCAACATAATCCAAACTTCATGGGTAAAGGTGCAGTCTCTATGGTTGATACCTCGGTCGTGACGGATAATCCTCAGAACAGAATCACCGACGAAGTAAGGGCTGTTGGTGATGGCGGTGTCGATGTCGCACGCGTTGCGGAAGCGGACGAAAGCAGCTCCCACCCCGCAGCGAGAGATCTCCACGATGCGAAAGCCACGCTCGTGGTCGACGAAATGAGTGATGAGCATGGCATCCGTCTCGAACTGATTTGGGTCCGGCGGTGGTGCAAGGGAGATGATGGCCCAGTCGCTTGACTGAACCAGGGGCTCGCCGCCGAGATAATGGTAGGTGCGGCGGCATCGGTTACCGTCAGCATCCATGATGGCAGTGCCAGGAGGGAGAAGTGGCAGCGGGTCGCATGGGTAGGTGGCCATGGCTTCGTTGGTGGGAAGGTGGGCGGTGGAGGTAGAGAAAGTTTGTGGAGCAGAGCACGGTTTCGAGGCAGAGTAGAGCGAAAGACAGGGCGAGCAGGTTGGACGGGGGGTGAGGGGGGGTTTTGGGGAGACGAGTTGATGTGCGGGTTATCGGGCGAGGGCGTATGGTTGGTTGGTGGGTGAGATTTCACCCGATACTTGGGCGCAGATTTTTTGGAGTTGAAACAAAAACAAAATATATGCCCGTATCTAAAACAACCACGACATCTGAACTGATTTTTGCAATCCGCACAAGCATGGCCGAAGGATAAGCATTTACTGCAGAAAATAGGATTAGGATGCGGTTGAATATGAGGAATAATGTTGGGAACTGATGGATGGGCCTGTGAGATAATGGTGGTAGGATCTGAATGGGCCGAGTCCAGTCTAGTACTGTCCTCAAGGGCAAGAGGATCAGTGGTTGGCAAAATGGGCTGAGGGTTGGAAAAGTGGGCGACGTCGCTGCACCAAGGTTTGGATTTTGAACGGGGACGATCGCGCCCGCGGTTGGTACGTGATCCGAGGAAAGTGCGGGTTGCTTTGCATGTGATACTGATCCAGCCAACGAAAAAGGAAGAGGTTGCCGGTGGCCGACGGGGATAGAATTTGCACCGGTGAGGGTGCGGCGGGGGGATTTCACCGTAGTCCATTCGAGATCATGCTCATAGAGCCAATAATTGTATTCTCTGATCCAAGACGGACCGCCAAAGCCCCAAAGATGAAAGTGGCAATAGAACAATGGGCATCTAAAAGATCTAAGGCGGTAGATCATAAATTCCACCACTTTGGAGACGACAGAAAATTTATAAACTCTCCCCCGAATGTGGATGACATGAAACCCCGAAGGTAAGCCCCCAAGACAAGATTGAAGAGCAAGAACAACATTCTCAATAGAGAGAGGGAAATTAGAATGACTAAAAGACACAACAAGATGGAAGGCAAGATGAGGTTCGAGGCAATGAAACTGAGTAGAGAACCTAGCTCTAACTTGATCGGTGATACCCACCCCCGGTGAGAGATCCGGGAGGGGTGGAGCCATGATGGCCGGAGCAGCTTACACGGTTGGGGAGTCATGGATCGCCGGAGAGGAGGATGGAGTTGCCCTTGCGGTCGCTAGAGGGAGGGGGAGGGGGGAGTCATCGATGACCTCCCTTCTTTCCTTATGACCAAGGTATCCTTGATCAAGGTTGGCGCCGGTTTATTGTATGAGGCCGCGCAGATGACTTGTTGAGCGCCAGTATACAGTTGTTCCATCAAGGTATAGGCTGCTTTCAACTTCATCCACATATCCGAGCCCAGATGAGCAATACGACTACCTGCAACGGTTTAAGAATAAATTGTTAAATCGGCAGCTTCAAAGATGTTTAAGAAAAGCTCTTACACGGAGTACTTGCCAAATATTGTAGAAGTCATAGCATTGATCTTATGTTTTAAACCGGTTAGCTCTTCCGCCACCGGTTTAAGAGCTGCTTCGGCATCCTCAGCCCGCTTTACCAGAGCAGCCCTCTCAGTTTCCCACTCTGCCCGCTCGCTCTTGAAGCTATCTTTTAATTGCTCCATGGCAGTTAAAGCACCCTTCAATTCATCTTTGGCTTTGGATGTTTCTGCTTGCTGGGACTTAATATTTTCTTGAAGATCGGCGATCTAGGAATCCTTATTGCTCAAGTCAGCCTACAACAGACAAATTATTTGTTAATATTTTCTCAAAAGTCCCAAGCACATAACAAGTTATACACTTGGAACTTGGGGGCTAATGCGGATTGCTTTTCTCTAACTGGTATTTTAAGTCCCAAGGCTCAATACAAACTTGGCACTTGGGAGCTAATGCTGAATTGGTCAAATAAACTGGAGGTGAAGGAAGTCAACAAAGGTAAGATTTGCAACAGAAAGCCCCGGTTCATCTTGATGATATAAACCGGCCCTTGGGGGCTACACAGTTGAAGTCTTTTCTATCAAAAGTCCCGGTTCATCTTGAAGAGATAAGCCGGCCCTTGGGGGCTACAATGGAGTTGATATAAAGCATAAAGGAAAATTTATAAAGTGTTTGAATGGAAGTTACCTCATAGCGCTCCTACATCAAGTTGACTAAACCGACCTCGTAATCACGACTTGTGTACAGGCGGTTTAGGTACTCAGAGTGGAGTTCCTGAGCATTGAGATGAGCACAGCTTGACAAATCAGTCTTCCACTTGCCTTTGTAAACAACAACAAATTCCACTTTAGCACTATGCTTTCACAAAGCAACAGGGTTGCCAGGAGAAGTGTGGCCAAAACCGGTAATCACAACATCATCAATTGCTTTATTTGGGCTCGCCGGTTTATCAGAGGCTTTGGCTGGGCTTGGTGGATCAGCAGCTGGACTTGGAGGATTCGCAGTTGGGCTTGGTGGATCAACATGAGGACTAGCCGGACTAGCTTCTGGCGGATTAGCATAAGTGTCCTGACCTTGTGGTATAGGATCATCCATAGCAATATAAGTATCTCCACCAGCACCTTGTGAGGTCCTCTCTGGTTCAAACTCCTAAGTGGGAGCACTCAGTTTTGCTTTTTTGCTGAGTCGGGCTTTGGCGCTGCAAGTAAGAAACAGAGGTTAATATGGTAAACGGGGCAAGAAAGCAAAGCTAAAATTACTATACTTACCCAGGGACGGTCTTGAGGGGAGGCATTTGTGTGGTTGATGAATCGCCAGAGGATGAATTGGAAGTTACCTGATAATTCAAGTTAGACGGATTAAGAGGGTATCGGAAGTAACCCGCCAAGGGATAAGATTTGATAGAATTACAAGAGACCTCTGCACGGCGCTTCCGGATTGGGTGTCTAGTAAACCGGAGGACGTGACTTGCTGGCCACTGTGCCGGGTTGTGCGACGAGCTTCAGGGTGATGTGTCTTCAAAGAAAATTGTGGATCCAAATGAGTTTGAGGATGTGAATGTTTCACTTTCCGGACTGTGCGACAGAGTTTTCGTACGGGCACAAGATCGGAATTTGAGGAAAGGGAGATTACCTCAATGTGGTCAGCACGGCTGGCTTCCGCACCATCTTGATAATGGTCGTTGTCAATAAGATGTATGAAAAATGAACCAAGGGAGTCAAGTTCTACCTCTGGTTCCGAGTCATCAACATCTTCGGGCGGATAAGAGGACTCGGCGGTTTTCTTCTTTGCTGGCCTCTTTGTGGCCTTGCTCTTAGCACGAGGAGCTCTCACCGGTTTATCTTGTGGTTTTGCCAGTTTGTCTTGAGTTTTCCTCTTCCAGAATGGATCTTTGGCTTGTAAGAATAAACAAAAGGCTATCAAAAAAATGTTAAAGGGGAGACGGATTAAAAAGCAGAAAGATAAATTCTTATGGTTGGCGGTTTGTTGGAGGCATAAAAGGGACACAGCCCAGTCTTGCTGGACTCAGCTATCGGTTCATCTAGCATCTTTTGAACACACTCAGTGATTTCGTCATCATTCATCTGTATTTCAGTGTGCCATTGAGGGTCTTTGACATCCCCAGTATATTCATGCATTAATCTAGTGCGGCGGCTTAAGGGCAGGATACCCCATGAAACCCAGCAACGGACAAGGTCGATATCGGTTAAACCATTTGCTAGAAGAGCCCGGAGCTTAGCAAGCTGTGGTGCATATGTTTGACGTTCTCTGGCAGTAAGCCACTGAGGTAGTGGATGTCCATTGCTAAGTCGGTAAGCACGATAACCCGACAGAGGATTTTCATCAGCAGGAGCGGTGTTTCGACAGTAGAACCATGTCCGATTCCAATCCTTGGGGTGGCTGTGATGTTTGGCACGAGGAAAATCGACTTCCTTCCTTTTTTGAATCGACACTCCGCCAAGTTTAGTATTGGGGCCGTCAGAAAATTCAGTATGGCGGTTCAAGTGGAAGAAGTCTCTGAAGAGTTTAACAGACGTTTCTTCTTGCAGATAAACTTCACAGAACACTTGGAAATTGCAGATGTTGGACACAGAGTTCGGTCCAATGTCTTGAGGATGGAGTTGGAAGTTGGCAAGTACATGATACGTCTCCAACGTATCTATAATTTTTTATTGTTCCATGCTATTATATTACCCCTTTTGGATGTTTATGGGCTTTATTTTACACATTTATAACATTTTTGGGACTAACCTATTAACCGGAGGCCCAGCCCATATTGCTGTTTTATTGCCTATTTCAGTATTTTGAAGAAAAGGAATATCAAACGGAGTCCAAACGGAATGAAACCTTCGGCAGCGTGATTTTTTGGAAGAATATGATCCGGGAGACTTAGAGTTAACGTGAAGATCCTCGAGGAGGCCACGAGATAGGAGGGCGCCCCCCCTACTGGGCAAGCCCCCTGTCTCGTGGACCCCTCGAGCACCCCCCGACCGACTTCCTTCACCTATATAAGCCTACGTACCCTAAAAACATCGAATACAAAGATAGATCGGGAGTTCCGCCCCCGCAAGCCTCTGTAGCCACCAAAAACCTCTCGGGAGTCCGTTCCGGCACCCTGCCGGAGGGGGAACACATCACCGGTGGCCATCTTCATCATCCCGGTGCTATCCATGACGAGGAGGGAGTAGTTCACCCTCGGGGCTGAGGGTATGTACCAGTAGCTATGTATTTGATCTCTCTCTCTCTCGTGTTCTCTCTATGGCACGATCTTGATGTATCGCGAGCTTTGCTATTATAGTTGGATCTTATGATGCTTCTCCCCCGTCTACTCTCTTGTGATGAATTGAGTTTCCCTCTTGGAGTTATCTTTTCGGATTGAGTCTTTGTTATGAGAACACTTGATGTATGTCTTGCCGTGTTTACCTGTGGTGACATTGGGATTTCACGTGCCACTTGATGTATGTTTTGGTGACCAACTTGCGGGTTCTGCCCATGAACCTATGCATAGGGGTTGGCACACGTTTTCTTGACTCTCCGGTAGAAACTTTGGGGCACTCTTTGAAGTACTTTGTGTTTGTTGGATGAATTTGAGATTGTGTGATGCATATCGTATAATCATGCCCACGGATACCTGAGGTGACAATGGAGTATCTAGGTGACATTAGTGTTTTGGTTGATTTGTGTCTTAAGGTGTTATTCTAGTACGAACTCTTGAATAGATTGATCCGAGAGAATAACTTTGAGGTGGTTTCGTACCCTACCATAGTCTGTACGTTTGTCCTTCACTATTAGTGGCTTTGGAGTGACTCTTTGTTGCATGTTGAGGGATTGTTATATGATCTATCTGTGTTATTATTGTTGAGAGAACTTGCACTAGTGAAAGTATGAACCCTAGGCCTTGTTTCCTATCACTGCAATACCGTTTACGCTCATTTTTATCATTAGTTACCTTGCTGTTTTTATATTTTCAGATTACAAAAACCTTTATCTACCATCCATATTGCACTTGTATCACCATCTCTTCGCCGAACTAGTGCACCTATACAATTTACCATTGTATTGGGTGTGTTGGGGACACAAGAGACTCTTTATTATTTGGTTGCAGGGTTGTTTGAGAGAGACCATCTTCATCCTACGCCTCCCACGGATTGATAAACCTTAGGTCATCCACTTGAGGGAAATTTGCTACTGTCCTACAAACCTGTGCACTTGCAGGCCCAACAACGTCTACAAGAAGAAGGTTGTGTAGTAGACATCAAGCTCTTTTCTGGCGCCGTTGCCGGGGAGGTGAGTGCTTGAAGGTATATCTTTAGATCTTGCAATCGAATTTTTTTGTTTCTTGTTTTATCACTAATTTAGTTTATAAAAGAAAACTACAAAAAAATGGAGTTAAGTTTGTCTCATACGCTTCATCTTTTTAATATCTTTCATGAGTATGATGGAAATGAAAATCGTGCTCAACTGCTAGAAGAAGAATGCATTAAAATGCTTGGTACTAAATCTTTGAATGATAAGCATGCTTGCAATGTTGTTAGTATGAACTCCTTGAATATCCATAGTACTAATGATGATTGCACTAGTTATGATGAAAATGTCTCCTATAAGCATGTTGATTGTTGTGGAGTGCATGTTTGCATGAACTCACCAAATAGAGAAGATATATATTGCAAGAGGCATAAGCATTTAGAAACTAAATGGTTGCAAGAAAGGCTAGATGTGAGTGCTGAAAATTTAAAATTCCTTTGCCGTACTAGTGAACTTTGCAATGAACGTGGTCATTTACATCTCCAATGCAAATTGTTTCATGACCGAACCATGTCCAAAAATTGTGATGATTTGATTTCCCTTGCACATTATAATGAACTTAGTTTGCTTTTGGGTTATGAATAGTTGAAACGTTTAACTAAGCCTATTCCAGAATTTAATCTTGAGCATTTCCTTGATATTGATCTAGAAAAGATTTATATGTTTTGTGCGGAGAATTGCATTGAAAATCCTTATATTGCCAATTACCTAAAGAAAAGAAAGCAAATAGAAGATGATGAGAATACTAATGAAAGGGAAGATACTTCCCAATATCCTCATATTATTCCTTATGATGAATCAGATAACGAGGAGGAGCTTTCTATTCAACCAATCTCGTCAATAAGGAGCTCAAAGAGGAAGGTTGAACCCACACATAATGTGAAGAAGAAAAATAAAAGAAGGAGAAACAAAGGTACAAAGGTATCCCTCCCAAATGATGTTGCTCCTACTACTCATTGTGATGATGATAATTGCTTTACTATTGGTGCTACCCATATTTTTAATGATGAGAGTGATTATGCTTATGATATGAAAGGGCCCAAGCTTTGGGAAGCTATGTTTGATGAGGATGAAATATTTGAGAATATATTTGCTGGAATTAATGTTTGTCCCAAGCTTGGGGATGCTATGTTTAATGAAGATGATATTTTTAGCATCCCAAGTTTTGATATACAAAGTTGTTATGATGATAGCATGCCTCCTACCTATGATGATTATATTGATGAAAGTGGGTTTGGAAGAGTGTCAACTTTAGGAAGTAGTGATCCCACTATTTTGGAGGATGTTGAATCTTATTGTGATGAATATGAAAGTGGATTTGGAAGAGTGTCAACTTTATTTAGTGATGATTCCACTATCTTTGGGAGAGGTTTCAATCGATTATGATGAGAATGAAGTTGCTACTTATGATGATTATTGTGATGAAACTTATGCTATAAAAAGTAGTGATGATTATATTTACAAATCTTGTCATGATTATGATTACCCTTTTTCTGAACATTACTCTTTTAATGTGGAAACATTTTTTAGTGTTCAAGTCTCTTATGATACTCACTATTCCGAATGAGAAGAATTTTGTTTATGTGGAGAGTAGTAAAAATTCTATGCTTGTAGATCATGAAAAGAATGCTTTAGGTGCTGGTTATATTGTTGAATTAATTCATGATGCTACTGAAAATTATTATGAGGGAGGAATATATGCTTGTAGGAATTGCAATAATGTCAAGTTTCCTCTCTATGTGTTGAAAATCTTGAAGCTATGCTCGTTTTACCTTCCCATGCTAGTTGATTATTGTTCTCATAAGTTGTTTGCTCAAAAAATCCCTATGCATAGGAAGTGGGTTAGACATAAATGTGCTAGTCATATGTTTCATGATGCTCCCGTTATGTTTCAATTCTTATCTTTTATGTGAGCATCATTGCCATCATCATGCCTAGCTAGAAAGGCATTAAAGAAAAGCGCTTCTTGGGAGACAACCCAATATTTATCCTTACTGTTTTTGTGTGTTCACATGATTAGGCTACTGTAATAATCATGTTTTATATCTTTTGTTTCAATAAAGTGCCAAGTAAGACCTTTAGGATAGCTTACGGTGATAGTTGTGTTGATCCTGCTGAAAATCAGAAACTTTTGCACCCACTAATTTAGTTTTGTTAATTCACAGAAACGTGCTCATGATATGATTCGTTTTGCTCTGGATTGGTACACAAATTTCTTAGGACTTACTAATTTGGTAGAATTGTTGGAGTTCAATAAGTATATGTTTGATACCGATTACTACAGACTGTTCTGTTTTTGACAGATTCTGTTTTCTATGTGTTGTTTGCTTATTTTGATGCATCTATGGCTAGTATTAAGCGGTATGAACCATAGAGAAGTTGGAATACAGTAGATATTACACCAATATGAATTTAGAATGAGTTTATTACAGTACCTAAGTGGTGGTTTTATTTTCTTATACTAACGGAGCTTACGAGTTTTCTGTTGAGTTTTGTGTTGTGGAGTTTTCAAGTTTTGGGTAAAGATTCAATGGACTATGGAATAAGGAGTGGCAAGAGCCTAAGCTTGGGGATGCCCAAGGCACCCAAAGGTAATATTCAAGGACAACCAAGAGCCTAAGCTTGGGGATGCCCCGGAAGGCATCCCCTGTTTCGTCTTCGTTCATCGGTAACTTTACTTGGAGCTATATTTTTATTCACCACATGATATGTGTTTTGCTTGGAGCATCATTTTATTTTATTTTGTTTTGCTTGTTGTTTGAATACAATACCAAGATCTGAAATTCCTTAATGTTATAGAGTCTTCACATAGTTGCACGATTATTCGAGTACTCATTGATCTTCACTTATATCTTTCGGAGTAGTTTGTCGTTTGCTCTAGTGCTTCACTTATATCTTTTAGAGCACGGCGGTGGTTATATTTTGTAGAAATTGCTAGTCTCTCATGCTTCACTTATATTATTTTGAGAGTCTTTTAGAATAGCATGGTATTTGCTATGGTCACAAAGTTGGTCCTAGAATGATGAGCATCCAAGTTGGGTATAATAAAAACTATCATAGAAAGGAATTGGATGCTGTGATCAATATGATGCTTGATAATTGTTTTGAGATATGGAGGTAGTGATATTAGAGTCATGCTTGTTGAGGTGATTATGAAAAAAACTTATGTTAAGGGTTGTGATTCCCGTAGCATGCACGTATGGTGAACCGCTTTGTGATGAAGTTGGAGCACAATTTTATTTATTGATTGTCTTCCTTATGAGTGGCGGTCGGGGACGAGCGATGGTCTTTTCCTACCAATCTATCCCCCTAGGAGCATGCGCGTAGTGCTTTGGTTTTTGATGACTTCTAGATTTTTGCAACAAGTACATGAGTTCTTTTGACTAATGTTGAGTCCATGGATTATACGCACCTCACCCTTCCACCATTGCTAGCCTATCTTGTGCCGCGCAACGTTCGCCAGTACCATACACCCACAATATACCTTCCTCAAAACAGCCACCATACCTACCTATTATGGCATTTCCATAGCCATTCCAAGATATATTGCCATGCAACTTTCAACCGTTCCGTTCATATGACACGCATTACTTTTGTCATATTGCTTTTTGCATGATCATGTAGTTGACATTGTATTTGTGGCAAGGCCACCTTCATAATTTTCATACATGTCGCTCTTGATTCATTGCATATCCCGGTATACCACCAGAGCCATTCATATAGAGTCATATCTTGTTCTAGCTTTGAGTTGTAAATCCATAAAAGTGTGATGATCTTCGTTATTAGAGCATTGTCCTAGTGAGGAAAGGATGATGAAGACTATGATTCCCCCACAAGTTGGGATGAGACTTCGGACTTTACAAAAAGAAAAAAAAAGAGAAAAAAAAGAGAAAGGCCAAAAAAAGAGAAAGGCCAAAGAAAAAAAAGAGAAAAAAGAAAAAGAAAAGGGAAAATAAAAAAAAAATGAGAGAAAAAGAGAGAAGGGACAATGCTACTATCTCTTTTTCTACACTTGTGCTTCATAGTAGCACCATGATCTTCGTGATAGAGAGTCTCATATGTTGTCACTTTCATATACTAATGCAAATCTTTCATTATAGAACTTGGCTTGTATATTCCAATGATGGGCTTCCTCAAAATGCCCTAGGTCTTCGTGAGCAAGCGAGTTGGATGCACACCCACTTAGTTTCTTTTGTTGGGCTTTCATATATTTATAGCTCTAGTGCATCCATTGCATGGAAATCCCTACTCACTCACATTGATATCTATTAATGGGCATCTCCATAGCCCGTTGACACGCCTAGTTGATGTGAGACTATCTTCTCCTTTTTTGTCTTCTCCACAACCACCATTCTATTCCACATATAGTGTTATGTCCATGGCTCACGCTCATGTATTGCGTGAAAGTTGAAAGAGTTTGAGATTATTAAAGTATGAAACAATTGCTTGGCTTGTCATCGGGGTTGTGCACGATTAAATACTTTGTGTGATGAAGATAGAGCAACAGCCAGACTATATGATTTTGTAGGGATAACTTTCTTTGGCCATGTTATTTTGAGAAGACATGATCACTTTGATTAGTATGCTTGAAGTATCACCAATTTCATGTTAATATGAACTTTTATTTTGTATCATTTGGATCTGAACATTCATGCCCCAATAAAGAATATTACATTGAGAATTATGCTAGGTAGCATTCCACATCAAAAATTCTTTTTTTATCATTTACCTACTCAAGGACGAGCAGGAATTAAGCTTGGGGATGCTTGATACGTATCCAACGTATCTATAATTTTTTATTGTTCCATGCTATTATATTACCCCTTTTGGATGTTTATCGGCTTTATTTTACACATTTATATCATTTTTGGGACTAACCTATTAACCGGAGGCCCAGCCCATATTGTTGTTTTATTGCCTGTTTCAGTATTTCGAAGAAAAGGAATATCAAACGGAGTCCAAACGGAATGAAACCTTCGGCAGCGTGATTTTTTGGAAGAATATGATCCGGGAGACTTGGAGTTCACGTCAGAAGATCCTCGAGGAGGCCACGAGATAGGAGGGCCCCCCTACTGGGCATGCCCCCCTGTCTCGTGGA
>NC_041389.1:554209114-554217644 GCF_002162155.2 Triticum dicoccoides
CCTACGTACCCTAAAAACATCGAATACGAAGATAGATCGGGAGTTCTGCCGCCGCAAGCCTCTGTAGCCACCAAACACCTCTCGGGAGTCCGTTCCGGCACCCTGTCGGAGGGGGAACACATCACCGGTGGCCATCTTCATCATCCCGGCGCTATCCATGACGAGGAGGGAGTAGTTCACCCTCGGGGCTGAGGGTATGTACCAGTAGCTATGTATTTGATCTCTCTCTCTCTCGTGTTCTCTCTATGGCACGATCTTGATGTATCGCGAGCTTTGCTATTATAGTTGGATCTTATGATGCTTCTCCCCCCTCTACTCTCTTGTGATGAATTGAGTTTCCCTCTTGGAGTTATCTTTTCGGATTGAGTCTTTGTTATGAGAACACTTGATGTATGTCTTGCTGTGTTTATCTGTGGTGACATTGGGATTTCACGTGCCACTTGATGTATGTTTTGGTGACCAACTTGCGGGTTCCGCCCATGAACCTATGCATAGGGGTTGGCACACGTTTTCTTGACTCTCCGGTAGAAACTTTGGGGCACTCTTTGAGGTACTTTGTGTTGGTTGGATGAATCTAAGATTGTGTGATGCATATCGTATAATCATGCCCATGGATACTTGAGGTGACAAGGGAGTATCTAGGTGACATTAGGGTTTTGGTTGATTTGTGTCTTAAGGTGTTATTCTAGTACGAAATCTTGAATAGATTGATCCGAAAGAATAACTTTGAGGTGGTTTCATACCCTACCATAATCTCTACATTTGTTCTCCGCTATTAGTGGCGTTGGAGTGACTCTTTGTTGCATGTTGAGGGATTGTTATATGATCTATCTATGTTATTATTGTTGAGAGAACTTGCACTAGTGAAAGTATGAACCCTAGGCCTTGTTTCCTATCATTGCAATACCGTTTGTGCTCACTTTTATCATTAGTTACCTTGCTGTTTTTATATCTTCAGATTACAAAAACCTTTATCTACCATCCATATTGCACTTGTATCACCATCTCTTCGCCGAACTAGTGCACCTATACAATTTACCATTGTATTGGGTGTGTTGGGGACACAAGAGACTCTTTGTTATTTGGTTGCAGGGTTGTTTGAGAGAGACCATCTTCATCCTACGCCTCCCACGGATTGATAAACCTTAGGTCATCCACTTGAGGGAAATTTGCTACTGTCCTACAAACCTGTGCACTTGGAGGCCCAACAACGTCTACAAGAAGAAGGTTGTGTAGTAGACATCAGTACATCATGGAATTTTTTTGATCCGGGAGTGCTAAACCCTCGGTCCAGATGCTGCATAAACACAACCACTTCTCCATCTTGAGGTTCAGGAGGGTTTTCGGTACCGGGGAGTCTCCAATGAATGACCTCCTTCTTTGCTAGAGCGCCCGTCACAACATACCCAGTAAATTGCTCTTCTGTAATCCAGGAAGGAACCCACTTGCAAGAGGAGAACTGTTTGGCCATTTTTGGCGACAAGCTGTAAAGGAAGTTCAAATGTCGGTTCACGGTTCAAGATTGATATGTATAAACCGGCGTCAAACCGAGGAATTTAATCATAGCATGTGTGCATGATAAACCGGATATGGATGTTCAAGAAAAGACGGTAGTTTACGCGAGGGCTAATGGTACCTAGCGGATTATCATTTTCTACAGGTTAAGCCGCCTACAGTGGTAAGGACGAAAACAGATCTGAAAATTGCTAAGTGCTACACAAACAGGTTTGAGAAGCTAAGGATTATCATTATGGATCTAGCAAAGTTCAGGAAAAGGAAAAATATCAAAGCCCTAAAATGGCGACAGCAGAACGGAAAGGATCCAGATGGGGTCTGTTCATAGTCGAAAGGATACTATGGTGAGGCGAAATAAACTACAGCTCCGGCCGCAAAGGAAAGATGTCAAGCTTATCTAGATTCGATGAAACAGTAAGGTCGAAACAACAAACGCGGATGAACACGGATGAACACCAAAACCCTAATGCAGATCTAGGGTTGAGGGAAGGAGGCTTACCAGATTCACAGGAGTGGCGGAGAAGTGCCGCGGATCTCTCGTACATTCAGGTTGATGCAGCGGCCAAGGGTGATGCAGAGCTTGAAGGTCGAGTGTGGTGGTAGAGCTTCAGGGTTCGAGAGTCACGAGGAAGAAGAAGAAGCACAGAAGGGGAAAGGGGAAAGACCCCTGGGCCTATTTATAAGGCGAATGGATAAGCAGGAAAGCGCGGGGATCGAGGAGCTCGAAGTGGAAAATGGGGCACTATTGTTGCCTCGATCTTCAGAAATTAATTAATAAAGGAAGGTATTTATGAGTTTTTTACGCAGATGACGTCATGACGATTTGCTGCAATTTTAGAAGATGATTTCATGGCGGTTTACCAAGCTCATATGGAGATGACGTCATGACGGTTTACAAGGATTATAGGAGGATGTTCAAGAAGAATTTTTCTAAGTGTTGAAGATTGACACGAACAGGTTCAAATCAATTTGGGGCCTAATGTTGGGGATATGACTACTGGGCATAAACCGCCCAGGAGGGGCCGGATTACACTCACAAGGAGTCCTGTACAAGAGCCCATGAAGATGAAGGCTATGGCGCTTTAACTATGGAGGCTTAGAGGCCCAGAGCCCAATGGCGGATTAGGGCCCATAGTAGTAAACCGCCATAGATGTATAACTTGTATTGTAAGTTAGGGAAAGGAAGAAACCGAGCCGGGCACTTGTATGAGCCGGCCTCAGAATTCTGTAAACCGGCCAGGCGTCAACCTGTGTATATAAAGGGACGACCAGGCGGCGGTTCAGGAACAAGAAACAACAGCTCGAGAGATAGGTAAAGCGGATTCGCTCCCTGCTCATCGAGATCAATCAATCCCACAACAACTGGATCGTAGGATTTTACCTTCACCGCAAGGGGCCGAACCAGTATAAATTCCCCGTGTCCTTTGTCCGTGATACGTCTCCAACGTATCTATAATTTATGAAGTATTCATGCTATTATATTATCCATCTAGGATGTTTTATATGCATTTATATGTCATTTTATATGATTTTTGGGACTAACCTATTAACCTAGAGCCCAGTGCCAGTTTCTGTTTTCTCCTTGTTTTAGTGTTTTACAGAAAAGGGATGCCAAACGGAGTCCAATTGATGTGCCAATTTTTGAGGATTTTTTCTGGACCAAAAGAAGACCACGGAGCATCGAAGTCGGGCCAGAGGAGTCCCGGGCTGCCCACGAGAGTGGGGGGCATGCCATCCCCCCTAGGGTGCGGCCCCCTCTCTCGTGGACAGCCCGGAGGCCCCCTTGACGTGAAACCAATGCCAAAAATTCCTATAAATACTGAAACTTTCAAGAATTAACCTAGATCGGAAGTTCCACCGCCGCAAGCCTCTGTAGCCACGAGAAATCAATCTAGGCCCTCTCTGGCACCCTGCCGGAGGGGGCCATCATCACCGGAGGCCATGGAGGAGGATCTCGGAGGGTCCATCGTCGCCATGAAGGCCAAGGACCAGAGGGGGAAAGCCATGGATGAGGAAGCACAAGGGGGAGAACCTCTCCTCCTCTCTCTTGGTGGCACCGGAGTGGCATCGGGAGGGGAATCATCGCCATAGTGATCGTCTTCATCAACATCACCATCATCATCACCATCCTCATCTCTTTTACGCGGTCCACTCTCCCGCACCCCGCTGTAATCCCTACTTGAACATGGTGCTTTATGCCACATATTATGATCCAATGATGTGTTGCCATCTTATGATGTTTTGAGTAGATATCTTTTGTCCTTGAGTTGATTGATGATCTAGATTGGTATGAGTTGTATGTTTTATTTTGGTGCTGTCCTATGGTGCCCTCCGTGTCGCTCAAGCGTGAGGGATTCCCGCTGTAGGGTGTTGCAATATGTTCATGATTCGCTTATAGTGGGTTGCTAGAGTGACAGAAGCTTAAACCCGAGTAAGGGGGTTGTTGCGTATGGGATAAAAGGGGACTTGATGCTTTAATGCTATGGTTGGGTTTTACCTTAATGAATCTTTAGTATTTGCGGATGCTTGCTAGAGTTCCAATCATAAGATGCATATGATCCAAGTAGGAAAAGTATGTTAGTTTATGCCTCTCCCTCATATGAAATTGCAATGACGACTATCGATCTTGTTAACAATTGCTTAGGACAATTCCGCACACCGATCCACCATTATTCCACACTCGCTACTTATATTATTTAGTATTATATTATAACTTTATGATAACAGCACGTACTTTTATATTTTAGCTCTCTGATATCATACAAAGTTATCCTCTTTATACCCACAACAAAGTTTTATTTCTTGTTTCTAGTTGGAAGCAAACGTTCGGTGCACGTAGAGTCGTATCAGTGGCAGATAGGGCTTGAGAGAATATTGATCTTACCTTTAGCTCCCTGTGGGTTCGACACTACATACTTATCACTTCCACCTTTGGGAATTGCTACGATAACTCCCTGCACTTGGGGATTATCAGTCCGGTTTAACCCCTTTTTGCTAATCTCGTTGCGATGGCTCCACGACTAAGTCCTTCTGCTAGGAAATCTGACGCGTTAATTCCACGACAACCGTGCTACATATATCTCAAGATGAAGATGCCTGGCCCAAGAGGCGTAATAACGGTTTCCGGTAACCGTCAGAGAGCAGAAGATTGTCTTCAAGATGGCGCAAAGATAGCAAATGAGCAGATGGCGGCAGTAGAGTTTCAAGAATACCAGAAGACCGCAGATCCGAGTGATTTGCTGCGTGCTAAGAGGCCTGCCTCGGAGTCTTCATTTCAGTCGGCCGGCGAGACCAAGCCAGTTGACGTTCACCCCACTGACCCCAATGCTGCTCTGACCCCTATCTCGACGACACTCGACAGCAAATAGGAAGAATCGCTCATCCAGTTCCTCCGTGAGAACTGGGACATCTTTGCATGGAAGCCATCTGACATGCCGGGTGTACCCAGGGAGCTGGCTGAGAACCATTTGCAAGTCGACCCAAAAGTTAAACCTGTTAAGGAGCATCTCCGTCGGTCCGCACGGAGAAGAGAAAGGCCATTGGCGAGGAGGTGGCTCGGCTCCTAACAGTTGAGTTCATCCGTGAGATATACCACTCCAAGTGGCTCGCAATGTTGTTATGGTTCCCAAGAAAGACAAATCACTTTGAATGTGTATTGACTTCAAGCACATCAATCGGGCCTGCCCGAAAGATCATTTTCCTCTACCCCGCATCGACCAGATTGTCGACTCAACTGCGGGATGTGAGCGACTGTCCTTCCTAGACGCTTATTCTGGGTACCATCAGATCCGACTATATGGACCCGATGAGATAAAAACGGCTTTCATCACCCCATTCGGGTGTTTTTTCTATGTTACTATGCCCTTTGGCCTCAAGAATGCTGGTGCCACATTCATGCGCATGATTCAGAAATGCCTGCTCACGCAAATCAGTCGGAATGTGGAAGCATACATGGATGACATAATGGTTAAGTCACGCAAAGATTCCGACCTGCTGACTGACCTTGCTGAAACCTTTGCCAACCTGAGAAGGTATGATATCAAGCTTAATCCATCAAAGTGCACATTTGGAGTCCCAGGCGAAAAGTTACTCGGTTTTCTCGTTTCCGAATGAGGGATCGACGCAAACCCAGAGAAGATTGGCACAATCCTCTGAATGAAACGCCAAGTGCTTGTGCATGATGTTCAGAAGCTTACTGGTTGTTTGGCTGCTTTGAGCTGATTCATCTCACGCCTTGATGAAAAGACACTGCCTCTTTACTGACTGAAGAAGAAATCTGACAAGTTCGAGTGGAATAACGAAGCTGAAGCAGTGTTTATGGAGCTCAAAGCCCTGCTTTCCACCCAGCCGGTGCTTGCTGCTCCGGTTAGCAAGGAGCCTCTACTGCTTTACATCGAAGCCACAGGACAAGTTGTTAGCACAGTGCTCACGGTCAAGCGGGAAGAAGAAGGCAAGGCCTTCAAAGTTCAGCGCCCCGTGTATTACATTTCAGAAGTCTTAACCCCATCCAAGTAGAGATATCCTCACTATCAGAAGCTGGTTTATGGGATTTACCTGACCACGAAGAAGGTTGCATATTATTTCTCTAATCACTTAATTTCAGTCATCAGCGATGCTCCATTGTTAGAGATTCTGAATAACAGGGATGCAACTGGTCGAGTGGCAAAGTGGGTGATTGAACTTCTTCCTTTGGATATCAAATTTGAGGCAAAGAAGGCCATTAAGTCTCAAGCAATTGCAGATTTTCTCGCAGAGTGGACAGAACAACAACAGCCGATTCAAATTTAGTCGGAACATAGGACCATGTTCTTTGATGGATCCAAGATGTTAAATGGCTCTAGTGCAGGAGTGGTCTTAGTGTCCCCATGAGAAGACAAGCTCAGTTATGTCCTCCAGATTCACTTTGATTCTTCGAACAATGAAGCTGAGTATGAGGCACTATGGTATGGGTTGCGTATGGCCATTTCACTCGGCGTCCAGCGCTTGATGGTTTTATGGCGATTCAGACTTAGTGGTTAACCAAGTAATGAAGGAATGGGATGTCAGGAGTCCCGCAATGATAGGTTACTACAATGCAGTGAGAAAGCTAAAGAAGAGGTTTGAGGGGTTAGAGCTCCACCACATCCCACGAATCATGAATCAAGTTGCTGACGATCTGGCGAAGATAGGTTCCACTCGGAAGCCTATTCCCAGCAATGTGTTCTTGGAGCATCTCCATACCCCATCAGTACAAGAATATCCCTTCAAGGAAGAGCCCCCGTAACCAATAACTTCAACCAACCCGACTGAGATCGAGGTTCCAGCCGTGGTCGGCTTGATCATGGAAGTCCTGGTGGTCACGCCCGATTGGACAGTACCGTACATTGCGTACATTCTCAGAAAGGAACTCCCAGAGGATGAAGATGAGGCTCGCCACATAATCCGTCGATCGAAAGCCTTCACCGTGATGAAAGGGCAGCTTTACAGAGAAAGTGTCACAGGAGTGGCCCAACGCCGCATCACCCCGGAAGAAGGCCAAATGATCCTAAACGACATCCACTCGGGGACCTGTGGTCACCATGCGTCCTCTCGGACCATCGTGGCCAAAGCATACCGAGCGGGATTCTATTAGCCTCGAGCGAATGAGATGGCGAAAGATATAGTCGTTAAGTGCGCAGGTTGCCAGTTCTACTCCAACATGTCTCACAAGCCTGCATCTGCCCTGAAGACTATTCCACTCGTCCGGCCATTTGCAGTCTGGGGATTGGATATGGTTGGGCCCTTCAAGACTGGCGCGAGTGGTTTCACTCATTTACTCGTAGCAGTCGACAAGTTCACCAAGTGGATCGAAGCCAAGCCCATCAAAAACCTTGGAGCAGGCACTACCGTCAGTTTCATCTGAGAGTTGATATTCAGATGTGGAGTTCCTCACAGCATCATCACAGATAACGGCTCCATCTTTGATTTTGATGAGTTCAAGGTGTTCTGCGCTTCCCAAGGCACTCGGGTCAACTATGCGTCCGCGCGCACCCACAGTCAAATGGACAGGCAGAATGAGTAAATGGTTTGGTCCTTCAAGGGTTAAAGCCTCGACTGATGCATGATCTTAAGCATGCTGCTGGAGCTTGGGTGACTGAATTGCCATCGGTCCTATGGGGACTGAGACCGATGCCCAACCGGTCGACTGATCGAACCCCTTGCTTCCTGGTGTACGGCGCTGAGGCTGTGCTTACGAGTGACTTGCTGCACAATGCTCCCCGAGTGGAACTGTTCTCAAAAGCTGAAGTAGAGCAAGCACGCGAAGACGCGGTCGATCTCCTGAAGGAAGAGCGTGAGATCGCTTTGGTTCGGTCGACCATCTATCAGCAAGATCTGCGTCGATTCCACGCTCGCAACGTCAGAGGTCGAGCATTTCAGGAAGGAGACCTTGTGCTCCGAGTGGTTCAAAAGCAACCTCACAAACTCGCTCCGGCCTGGGAAGGTCCCTTCATCATCACCAAGGTGCTTCACAATGGAGCGTATCACATTTACAACGTTGCCAAGAAGATGGACAAGCCACGTGCATGGAACGCAGAGCTGCTTCATCCTTTCTATACCTAAAATCACTCGACCCAACGAGTTGTAACAAAAGCACTTCAGTTTGTTTTCCAAAGGCAATATTTTTACAGTATCTTAATGATTGGTTTCTCATAATCAGTTGTGTCCAAATCCCCCAGTGGGTGGCTTAGCTGCGAACCTGATTCGCCTAAGTTAAAAAACACTTCGAGTGGAGAGCAATATTTCCACTCGGGGGCTTAGCTGTGACCCCGTAATCGCCTAAGTTAAAAACACTCCGAATGGAGAGCAATCCCCCCACTCGGGGGCTTAGCTGCGACCCCGTAATCGTCTAAGTTAAAAACATTCCGAGTGGAGAGCAATCCTCTCGCTCGGGGGCTTAGCTGCGACCCCGTAATCGCCTAAGTTAAAAACATTTCGAGTGGAGAGCAATCCTCCCACTCGGGGGCTTAGCTGCGACCCGTAATCGCTAAGTTAAAAA
>NC_041389.1:554218184-554224156 GCF_002162155.2 Triticum dicoccoides
GTTGCGACCCCGTAAGCGCTTAAGTTAAAAACATTCCGAGTGGATAGCAATCCTCCCACTCGGGGGCTTAGCTGCGATCCCGTAATCACCTAAGTTAAAAACACTCCGAGTGGAGAGCGATCCTCCCACTCGGGGGCTTAGCTGCGACTCGTAATCGCCTAAGTTAAAAACATTCTGAGTGGAGAGCAATCCTCCCAGCCGGGGGCTTAGTTGCGACCCCGTAATCACCTAAGTTAAAAAACATTCCGAGTGGAGAGCAATCCTCCCACTTGGGGGCTTAGCTACGACCCCGTAATCACCTAAGTTAAAAAATATTCCGAGTGGAGGGCAATCCTCCCACTCGGGGACTTAGCCCCGACCCCGTACTCGCCTAGGTCACAAATATCCTCTGAGCTACGCCATAAATACAACGTACGCTCCATCCTTATCCGCAAGGACGACGAGGTGTCGATTGAACACCACGTCTGAGCTACGCCACAAATACAACGTACGCTCCATCCTTATCCGCAAGGATGACGAGCTGTCGATTGAACACCACGTCGAAGCTATGTCACAAGTACAATGTAGTATCCAGATCCGCAAAGGGCGACGAGGTGTCGACTGAACACCGCATCTGAGCTCCGTCACAAATACAATGTACTTTTCATTCGGCAAAAGGTGAGAAGACCAAGTCCACTCGGAACCGAAGACAGTCAGAAACAGTTCAAAACCAGAACAAAACCCATGATACTCAAAGGAATTCAAGTTCAGATAAACCCTGCAAAAGTTCAGGACCGCAGCAGGCAGAAGTACTCAGGCATCAAGCCTGAAAGAGTTTAATGATTACATAATCACTTGGCATTCCGAGGCAAATAAAGGTGGGAATGTTGATGACCCGTCAGGATAAGGACTTGTTGGATCGCAGAAACTTTCAAGGTCAATGATGTCTGTGATGTGAGTGGCGGCATCAAGGAAAGTGTCCATGAAGGACCGGAAAGTGTGCTTTTTGGTGTTCACAACCTTGAGTTCCACTAGCTTGTCTTCTCTGACGTCCTTGCAGTGCACTCGGACCAATGATAGGGCGACGTCAGCACCGCAGTGAGCGGATGATTTCTTCCATTCTTGCACTCGGTCAGGTATTTGATTTAGTCGAGCCATCAGAGACTCGAGGTCTTGTGAGAGTTCCGCCTGAGGCCAGAGTTCAGCATCAACCCGAGTCATCGCCACCTTTAGTCGGGCAAGATAAGCAACCGCGATGTCCATGTGTGATTCCAACCGCAGCACATTCATTGCAACATCATCTTTGACGGGACAATTTATGGGGTCGAGACCCGTCTCGACCCACCCAGTCTCTGCTTCAAAGTCCTGACAAAGTTCTGCACAGTCGGAAAAAAGTAGTGAGTCGACAGTATGACAAGACGTGTCAATCGACAACAACAAATCAGTCGAACAATAATAACTTCAAGCTTCAAGACCAGTTTTGCAGCAAGCTGTCCCAGATAAGACTCTAGCTTGCCCTTCTTGGCCTTAAGGCTTCCAACTTCATCGGTCAAGTTGTCCTTGTCTTTCTTCAGTTGCTCGACCTCCCGATTGGCCTCAAAGACAACGGTCTTCAGCTTAGAGTTCTCCTCTTCTAACTTGCTGACTGAAGCCATCTTCTTGTCCACAAGCGTTGTTTTCTCTCGCGCCTCCTTCTGGGCAGCAGCAAGATCCTGATCCTTCTTCTCTAGAGCCTGCTTCATTTTCTCTAAAGAAATAACATTCTTCAGACGAGCTTGAAGTTGACAGTTTTCACTACGCACATCTGTTCGAGTGAAATCACTCGGTTCAAAGAGACTAAAAGGAAAAACACGGAGAAGTGCGAGTCACAAGGTGGACAAACGATGATTGGTTACCTCCCATGATAGCTGCTTCGTCATGAGCAGTCTTGAGGTTCTTCTTGGCCAGTTCTAGGTCAAGGTTGAGGCTGATTTGCTTCTTGTTCAGTTCAGAAAGTTGGGCCCCAAGATCACAAGACCTCTACAGCCAGCAAATAAGATATGTCAGTCGACATAAACAAAAGACAATCACAGTGAAAGTTGCTCTAAGACTACCGCCGAATCAAACATTCAACAGTAGTCTCGGGGACTACACCCAGTGGGTGCACTTAGCGTGCCCCCACTGGTTTGGTTTAACACTCGGCATGGTTTGCCCAGTATGAGTTAAAAAATGGGAGATTCTCAGACCCCAGCCGGCTGCCAACAGGCGACCGCGGTCTCAGGGACTACACCTAGTGGGTGCACTCTACGTGCCCCCACTAGTTCGGAAAAACACTCGACTCAACCTAAGTCGACTCAAGTGGAAGACCTATACAACTTTAAGACAGACACACCCTAGTGGGTGATTGGATGTGAAACACAGACCCATGATAGTAGATGCACATAACAGGTTCCAAGGCGCTCATCTAAGAGCACCATATGGGCAGTGAAGCAACAGCGACAGTTATCATTATTCAAAAGATCAGTCAGGAATCAACTAACCTTGACGTTGGTTTGCAGAGAGGTGCTGGCATTATAATCCACCTGACTGGCCTCGTGCACCACCTTCATCTGCTCCATCACAAGATTTACTTGGAGAAGAGCCTCCCTGGCAGCACTCGGTGAGTCGTCTGGAGTTTGGTACACAGTGAAGAGCGATGATGGCAAGGCAGTTGAAGCAGCCACTGGGTCAGATGCATGGAGTTGTACTGGAGCAGCAGAGGTCTGAGCAGTCGACCCTGATGGGCGATCAGTCGACAGCGGGTTAGAGAAAGTGACGTTGGTCCGAGCCGGATCTCCGAATCGCTCGACCACCGTCTCAAGCACCAGTGTCGACGGAGGGACTTGAACCTCAGGCGCTTTCCCGATTGATCCCTTGCCCCTCCTCCTCCTCTCCCTCAGAGGCACTTCTTATTCTTCATCATCTGGAAGCATGACAACGTCCCGGGGAGCTACAACAAAAAGAAACCTCAGAAATTCAACCGATCAACAATTCAATCGACAGAATAAATCCGAGTCAAGTGGACTTACTAGCTTTGGAGGTGGCCGCGTCATCGGCTTCCTCGTCACCTGGGGCCTTGTCCACGTCCATGTCAGTCGCGGTGGAGGCTGGGCTGGAAAAGTTTACAATCCATTCGGTCGGAACAGAAGTGTGAGTCGGTGGAAGAGAACACAGAAATAAAGAACACTCACCCGGAGGCAACAGGAACATCCATCTTGATCTTGGGCAAAGTCTTTCGAGTCTTTGAGGGGACGACCTTGGGCTGCTTGGCGACTTTCTCCGTCGGCTCTGGAGTCAAAGTCCGAGTATGCTTTTGCATTTGGGTGCTTGGGGCCACGATCTTGCCACACCCGCCCGCTGGGTCATGAAGTAGCTTGGATCGACGTTCTGTACGAGGTGGTGAGTCGACTATCTCCTCGTCGTCCGGCTCATTGCTTTCTTCTTCGTCCACGTCGTATGGAGATTGCCAATCGCCACTTTCCTCCATGCTGTCCTCTCCCTCCTGGTCTTTCTCCAGAGCGTGTTCACCATTGGGCATCGAGTACATCTCAGTATAAACCTACAAGACAAGAAGTCGAGTAAAATTCAGTCGGATTCAAAGATAGTCGCAAGATATACCCGAATACAGTCGGTGGCAGAGACCGGACCTTGTTTGGCTGGTTGCTGTCGCTGAAGGGGTCAACTCTCCTGGCACCTCTGGGGTTGTCCTTGTTTCCTGTGAGAGTGACTGAAGTGATGCTCAACCAAATCCTATGTCTTTGAGCGAAGACAATGAGAGCAAATCTTATCCAGAGTCGGATGAGTCAGCTTTACTTGTAGCCCAAGTCAAGCTGCGGCGTGTGTTTGAAATCTGACCGTTGGGACACATGTCAGTTCCTTAGTGACCCAGGGCCATTTCTTTGTTCACTTGGACCCCACTTAACAGTGCGGTGGTTCCTATGACTCAACAAAGAAGAAAAGAAAACAACGAAAAAACTAAGTCTTCGCACTCCATAATCTTCATGCGATGTCTTCTCATGTCATAGTCTTCAACATGAATAGCTTCACAGACCACCATTGTCTTCAATGTCTTCACACATTTTTAAGGGTCATTTCTGGTAGATAAATAGAATCAATGAGGGACGACTACCTGTGTTATCCTGCAATTCTCACAAACACATTAGTCCCTCAACCAGGTTTGTCGTTAATACTCCAAAACCAAATAGGGGTGGCACTAGATGCACTTACAACAATGCTCAAATAATGATCATCATCACACTTTTATTTACTTACAACTCAAGAATTACAACTCGATGCTAGAACAAAATATGACTCTATATGAATGCCTCTGGAGATGTACCGAGATGTGCTATGATTAAGAGTGACATGTAAAAAAATAGGAACGGTGGCCTTGCCACAAATACTATGCCAACTATATGATCATGCAAAGCAACATGACAATGATGGTGCGTGTCATAATAAACGGTACGGTGGAAGTTTCATGGTAATATATCTCGAAATGGCTACGGAAATGCCATCCTAGGTAGGTATGGTGGTTGTTTTGAGGAAGGGTATATGGTGGGTGTAATGCACCGGCGAAAGTTGCGCGGTACTAGAGAGGCTAGCAATGGTGGAAGGGTGAGAGTGCATATAATCCATGGACTCAACATTAGTCATAAAGAACTCACATACTTATTGCAAAAATATATTAGCTATCGAAACAAAGTACTACACGCGTGCTCATAGGGGGATAGATTGGTAGGAAAAGACCATCGCTCATCCCCGACCGCCACTCATAAGGAAGATAATCAATAAATAAATCGTGCTCTGACTTCATCACATAACGGTTCACCATATGTGCATGCTACAGGAATCACTAACTTTAACACAAGTATTTCTATTAATCCAGAATTACTCACTAGCATGACTCTAATATCACCATCTTTATATCTCGAAACAATATGCAAGGAATCAAACTTCTCATAGTATTCAATGCTCTTTATATGAAAGTTTTTATTATATCCCTCTTGAATGCCCATCATATTAGGACTAAATTCATAACCAAAGAAAATTACCATGATGTTTAGAGATTCTCAAAATAATATATGTGAAGCATGAGACTTCAACAATTTCTATAAAATAAAGCCACCACTGTGCTCTAAAAAGATATAAGTGAAGCACTAGAGCAAATTGCCTAGCTCAAAAGATATAAGTGAAGCACATAGAGTATTCTAATAAATTCACGATTCATGCTTGTTCCTCTCAAAAGGTGTGTACAACAAGGATGATTGTGGCAAACTAAAAAACAAAGACTCATATCATACAAGCCGCTCCAAGCAAAACACATATCATGTGGTGAATAAAAATATAGCCTCAAGTAATTAACCGATGGAAATAAGACGAAAAAGGGGATGCATAGATGCTTGGTTGTCCTTGAATATTACCTTGGGGTGCCTTGGTACTAAGGCAACTGGGTGATTTGAAAGACAGCTAGAGTAATTAAAATGGCAACAAATAAACAACTCAAGTGGTAGTCTGAATCAATAAGACATGGCAAAAATCAAGCACTATGCTAGATATAAAACCAGTGAACCACAATGGGATTACAGGGTAACCGCTAACAAAAATAGTGGTAATGACAAGTAAAAGAGGACTTGGAAAAAACATTAAGCATTAAGTTGGATCTGACGCATGTGACCTAGCATGAATTTCGTGGTAACAGATAACAATTCAGGTGGTAACTTCAGTAAACGAGTCCTGATAGATGTGCACTAACCACAATTTATAGTTGCAACATGAATCTTCAAGTCTCACCTCGCACAATACATCATCACAGATCTGCATCAGAAACACATCAGGGAAGGGATTGGGTACAGAGTTCACTTCCACATTCCAAAAATTCACCAAACCTGGATGGAACCACGAGCGGATCAGACCCATACCACCACCTGTCATCAAATCGGTCTTCAACCACGTGTTTCATCACCATCTATGCC
>NC_041389.1:554224392-554234406 GCF_002162155.2 Triticum dicoccoides
ACTCGAAACTCGATCAAAACAACTCGACGAATCAGGTCGCCGCAACATCAAAATCAACTACTCCACTCTCACCTGCGAAACCCCCCGCTTCACCCAATGATGGAAACACAACGGCGGGAGGAAATCTCACCAAAACAAGTCACCGGCCGACCGCCACAAAAGCAACCAGCGCCCGTCCGCGCGATAACTGCCCTGAAGGAACAGAAACTCTCGCGATTTGGAGTCGAATCGCTCGGTGGAAGAGGAAGAGGAGAAGTAATGGCGGAGGGGGGTGGGGCGGAGTGGAGCGAGAGCCGTTGCATTTCGGGAGAATAAGAGAGGGGATCGTGGGTGAGGGATCTGATGATTAGAGGATGACGCGGCGGGCGGGGCCACTTTCCAGAGGGAGAAAGAGGCGCGGGCTAACTCCCTCGTGCGAGCGACGCTGCGATGCAACGATGAGATCGACTCGGGACGATGGATGCAGATAGGACAACTACAAGATCATTCGGATATGTTATCAAATCCAGAATGTTTGGAAAATGCAAATTTTGTTTTAAGTTTTAATAGTTGAAACCTGCAATTTTGAATTTGAAAATTCTAATTTTTTTGGTCGTGAGTATCAAGTTTAAGAGTTGAAACTTTAAGCGAATTATTTTGTCAGTCACAGGTACTAAAGTCGGTTGCTCGTATTAAGTTTTAAAGACTTGAACCTTAACATTTTTTTTCAAAATTTGTTGAAACATATTTAAAATAGATCTTATTTGAAAGCTCTCATAAAGAAAATCATGACTGACCTAGCCAGTCGCCGCCTCCAAAAAGCTAAGGTTCTCTGCCTCCCGTCGGCGCCGGCGTCGGTCCGTCCCGTCTCCGATGGCCTTAGGGCCATGGAGGCGGAGTGGATCTCGTCTCTTGCCATTGGGAGGGCTCTATTTTTAGATCTTTTTTCGAGCTTTGTTAGGGTTTGTGTCTTGCTCAGGAAGGCGGGACGGCGACGGCTCCCTGAAGATGGACTAGAGGTCTCCCAGCCTAGCCCCGTTCAGGTCTTGCGTCTAGCATCATCGGTGGACGTGTGGAGGTGTGTCTCTGGCAGATCTGTCTTTGGTTGATTTGCTCGGATCTGTTCGTCGTTCGTCTTCGTTCGCTTTTGATCTACACTCTTCATCTGCGGCGGTTGCTGTTCTGGTGCGTTGGTTCTATGGGGCCTTAGCACGACGACTTTCCGACTGCCTACTACAATAATGTTTGCCCGACTCCGGTGTGGGAGGGGCGATGACAGCGGCGCGCCTTTGGCGCGCCTTCTGCTCGCGTCAGTGCTTGTAGTCGTCGCTAGGTGGTCTACGGATCTAGATGTAATTTTCATTATTTCTACTGTTCGTTGCACTACCATGATTGGAGATAAATAGATTGGAAGTTTTTCCTGCAAAAAGAAAAAGGAAAAGAAAAACATGAATCTAAAAAGAGAAATTAATTGTGATTTTTTATCGAAAAGATGTGAAAGTTAAGAGCATCTCCAGCCGCGGCCCCAACAAGGCCCCCAGGCGACTTTTCGACCGTCGGCGCCAAAAAATCGGCCCAGCCGCGCCCCGAATTGGCCCAGTTTTCGCCGGCTCGGGCCGAAATTGGCGCCGGCGGACCCAACCCGAACCCGGCGTGCTGGGGGCGCTCGGGGGCGTCGGACGAATCGTTTTTGGCGCGAAAGAGCCGCGGGCCCTCCTTGCCAGCGACTCGTCGCTCTTCTCGCCGCTTCGTCGTCCTCATCGCCTCGTTTCCCACGGCGAATCAATGCCAAAGCTGCAGCGCGCTGCTGCACCGGTCAGTCTCCATTGATGCCTCACGGGCGGCGCAGTGAAGACCGGACGACGCGCGTCCCCTCGCCCGCCACGCGTACACGCGGCGGCCACGCGTACGCGGCGCCTCCGCCTATATAAGCCGACCCCCAGCGCGCCGGAGACACGCACAGAGCCTCCACCGCCGACGCGACCGGACCGCCCAACCCGCCGCGCCAACCGGGGGAGGGTTGCAGCAGGGACGGCGGCCGCGGCGGAGGAGGCGACGACGATGACGACGGCGGCGACTACACGCGGTTGTACAGCCTCCTCGGCATGTAGAACTGCAAGGGGCGGCGGGCGGCGAGCGGCGAGGAGCGGCGAGGGAGACGGCGAGAAGCAGCCTAGTAGTTTTTGTTTCCTTTTTTGTAAAAATATGTTTAAATATGAATGAACTCGCCGAAGTTTGGTTGAATTTGCGTCGTATTTGTGCCGTAATTAAAATTTTCAAAAAATACGTGGGCGCCGCGACTGGGGGCATCACGTCCCCAGCACGTGGTTGAGCGCCGGTGCGCCCTCGGGGGCGATGTTTAGCGCCTCATGGGAGCCAACGGGTGGAGATGCTCTAATAAAAAACACGCTCGGTACCGCCGCACGTACCTACCTACCACAAATCCTCTCCCTGGGGCATAGCGGCGTCCAGATAAGAGCTCCATGGAGGGTCCCACCAAATCAAAATCTGGGGTAGCACGCTGCAAGCAGGAGGGAGGGGAGGGAGCGCAGCAGGTGGAGGTGGGTGCCGCGTTCCGGTCGTCTGTGCGGCTTCGCTGCTCTTCTCTTCTCTCATCTGGATTGGTCTGTCGCGTAGCCTTCCTCGCGCGGTGGCCCCCAGGGCGAGATCGTATCGTACTACTACTGCCATGCCATGCCGGTGGGTTTTCTTTCTGCCAAAGCGTGGGTGGGAGGATGGCTTGCGCTTTTGAAACCCCAAGGACGCGTGGCGCTCCCACAGAGGGGCGTAGCTACTTCCAAGGGATGGACGTTCCAAAAAGTTGCTTTCTGGATCGGGTTGGACCCACGACTGCTGCCCTCCTCGGGAGTCGCCAAGGCGAGCAGGTGAGGAGGGGTCAAGGATGCCAAGACCAGGCCGCCTGTGTGACGGGTGCGTCTGCTTCCTTCCTGTCTGTGTTGTGTATCCACCCCGGGGGAACAGTATACTGTAAAAAAAGTGAGTATAGTACGTACTCCTACCATCATAACAGTAAATGCTCCAAAGTGGAGGAGGAACAGACAGAAAATATCTCCTTCTCGGCAGATCACCGCTACTGCCGTTCATTCACCGTGTCTACTCACCACATTAATGCAAAAATTCAAGCACATAAAACTAGCCTACTCGATCGGACTGATTTCCCAATCCCAAATCCAACATAAATTATACTACTAATATTTGGTACGGTGAAATGGCCCCAGGATTCCCCAACTGAAAGCATAATAGTATAAGTTTTTGAAAGTACACAGGTGCATGTTCGGGTTTTCGTTTTTGCTGACAAAAAGTACACAGGTACTACGTCGAGGAGATAAGTGAGCGAAAGACATAGAGATGACCATGAAACCATTAACCACGCATCTTGCTGATATGAACGATGAGTTTTTAAAATTTTGGTCACTATAACTGAAATCTGTGTTGATTATTTTATAGCAAAACAAAGCGTAGCTTGGGTTTCAAAATGCCCAACCTGACTTAAATGGGGATGGTGCTTTTTGTAAGGAAGGATGGCGAGAGTGCTAATTTGTGCCTTGACCACCAAGCTACACCACGCAAGGAGTAGTACGGTGCTAACTAAACACACGAACAAAAAACGAACCAATCGGCGAGGTGCAGTCACTAGGCTCGCGGACTACCGAGAAATGGAAGGTGGGACCTCAGTGTGGGAGGAGTGAGGACCCCACATGTCATGGAATCTTCAGTTGGCCGGGTGTAGTTTCGGTGCGGACTGGTAGACGCTCAAGACCCGAGTGCTCTACTTTATGACCCCTCCCCCTCCCCTCCCACCGTCTGCCAAAGCCAGTATCCCACGCACAACCGAACGGCAGAAAGGAAGAAGAGAGAAGAGAGAAGAGAGAAGAGAGAAGAGAGAGAGAAGGAAGAAGAGAACCAGATCGGGACGGGATGGGGTCCGGTTCCAAGGCCAAGGCCAAGGCGGCGGCAGGGAAGAGCGCGGCGGCGGCGGCGCGGCAGCCTCGCCCCAGGCGCTCCGGCCGCCTCATGGCCGAGACCTACCGCAAGGTGACCAAGCCCCAGAAGGTGGGAGTCCACCTTCTGGAGAACACGGAGGCGGAGCGCTTCAACTCCGAGCAGTTCCTCATATCGCCTCCCCTCAGGGCCGGTACTCTGGAGGAGGCGACCACGTACAAGGTCCTGCAGGACGGCGTGACCGGCGACGAGGACGTCCTGGACGGCGGTGCGGGAGGCCTGATGGGCGGCGTGGACGGCGGCGCGGACGACGACATCGACATCGACCTGGACGGCAGCGCGGGCGACGACATCGACATCGACCTGGACGGCGGTGCGGACGACGACATCGACATCGACCTGGACGGCGGCGCGGGCGACGACATCAATATCGGCCTGGACGGCGGCGCGGGCGACGACATCGGCATCGGCCTGGACGGCGGCGCGGGAGGCCAGGGCGGCGGTGCGGGCGGCCAGGCGTAAATCCGGCGCCGCGCGGCGTACTATCTTATATACTCTCTGGTTTACTCTTTGGATGATGCGAACCTGCCTTATGTCGTTTGATGGATCTTTATCTGGATTGATGAGGAAACGAACTTAATTTGGTCGGATGATGCGAATTTGCTTCCTTGATCTCGATCCTGTGGCAGCAAGCACACGGCGCACTGCACATGCGGAACCGCTTAGGATTTTGTTTGTTTGTTTTTGCATTGCATTGGAAATCTGAATTACATTGCCACACGCACGGATATCTACCTCTCTCTATACACATACACATTCTAGCTAGTACTGTGGTACTGTATTTCTCAATGTTGTTTGCGATAGCATGGGTATAGGCGTATAGCTATACGTCCAAAGCCTGTAGGCTCGATGATGAATTAGTGTACTATATTTGGACTTAGATCGTTCTTCAGTCAAAACAGCGGCGCTATAGCTTGCTGGCCGGCGGCGGGAGCTATATATGTACTGAAACTACCTTGCTGGTTATAGCCAACCGTGGATGTTGAAGCAGTTTTCTAACTTCTTACATTTCGCATCAACCGGAGCTATATATGTTGATATGTCTGTTTGGCTGTTAAAATGCACGCCATTGGCAATCACTGCCATTGGATATGTCACTTTGGCTATTAAAATGCACTAAATTTCATGTTTAAGTATTTTGATTGGAGAAACATACCATTAGTTAGTTTTGTTATAGAATACGCTATTCATTTTTTTTAGGGAGCCGATCGAGCTCACTTAATATTGAGCCAAAATGTTGGATGGTCGCCGCTGATAATACAGGCGTGTGGGAACGAGAGATAGGAGGAGAGAAATGAGAGCATACACTATTTGGTTGGATTCGAGTGGTTTACATGCATACCAGCAACATTCGTGTAGCCAGTTTGAACCTAACTTGCGGTCCGGACATGTCGGTTTGCCTTCTGAAACTCACTCGAGTGGCAATCAGTAGAGCTATTGGACACAATCTTCACGCCTTCGCTCCCGGAACCGCTGCACAAAGGCGATACAGGAGGCGACTGTTTTGCTTTTCTCGACACCGTCGGGCGCCGGCTATGTTGGGTCCTTGTCCGTCTCTGTCTGCCGCTCAAAGCGGCGGGAGCGGGCGGGGACCTCAATAGTTTCTCTCCCGTAGAGGTATAGGATAGACATAGTTTGTTTTCAGAGGTGCTGCTTTAATGATGAAGACGGCGCCGCGTCGAAATAATTTGCTTCAGCTCTTCCTTCATCTCGGTGACGCTCTAATGGGCGGCTTCGGGAGCAGGTGGCGCTCAACACTCTCACGAGTGGTGTTGGTGTCAGCTGTTGCGGTTGTGTTTGGTGTCTTGCAGTGGGGTGCGTGGATGGCGGAATGTAGTGGCGTTCCTCTTCTTCGATCTCGTCGAATGAAGTTGACGGCGTTGAGATCTAGCGAACACGAGGAAGAATCCCAGCCGACGTGCCACAACGTCTCGGTCTCGTCGCTTGCGGCGGTCCGGTTCATCGGCTCGAAAAGCATCATTGTATGCAAAGGTGCTCCTTTAGATCTTGGAAGACAGTTCCCCTCTTCCATGTTGCCTGAGCTGCGGTGGAGGACGATGGTGGGCGATATTTTCGATCAAGCTTTGGCCATCTATATGACTAATAAAATATGATACACATGCCAAAACAATATACTATTGTATTCGTACATAAAAGAATAATTTTTGTGACACGCTATTTGCATTTTATTAATTTTTTGGTGAAAAATCAACCTTAAATATGAGGAAGCTCTGTTTGGTAAACACTCGGGCAGGTGAATGGGAGTTTGCACAAGGGTGTTTATGAAGGGATTAGGCATGAGAAGTAGATTTTTACTCCCATTTCCTTGTTTGGTATATGATGGGAATTGACGTGGGATAGAACTCTGCTCACGAATTAACATGGTACCCCGGGAAGATATCGATGGGAATCGGCTTCCTCAACTCCCAGTCTCCTTCCCACTTAAACTCCCATCCCCTCTAATCAAACAGTGAACTTTTAATCTCCTTATCCCTCAACTCCCATTCCCCATCTCTAATTCCCCCGAACCAAACATGTTGTAAATGTAGACAAGGGAGCACGGGGTGTATTCCAATATGGACTTGAATTCCCGCTTTATCCGGACAAAAAGTACTCCTATATGTATAGTACAAATTTGATCACCTAGCTATAGTATATATCTAACCACAGCTATATATACTAGCTCCTACTCCATCTGAAATCGTCGGAGCAGATTTGTGCGGCCGAACAGACTCCTTAAACTTAAACTGTAAAACCGAATATTTGCTTATATTTTTCCCCACGTTCTCTTGTTCCTCTTGCCCGTGTCCACGATCAACTAGATCGCTCCTACGAAACCGGGCGGCCAAATACGAAGCCGCCGGCTTCCAGCTAGATCGAAGCGACCAAATTGATTCAGCTAGCTAGCTAGCTAGCTCCTTCGTCCGCCGAATCAACCGATTCAGCTAGCTAGCTCCTTCGTCCGCCGAATCGATTCGAGCTCGCTAGCTAGCTAGTTCCTCCGTCAAGCGAACGGTCGGCGGGCGCAGCGGCCGGGGGCCGGGGATGGGCGGACGGGAGCGAGCCGTGAAGGTTCCTATGGCAGTTGGATGCCAACGGTCTTCCGCGTATACAGGGCACCCTCGGGTTGCCTCCGAAATCCTTATTTTCACGGGTTTGGCGGGATGTTTTTGGCGCCCCTTAAACATTTTTACAGGTCAGAGTCATTTAAGGGTTCTATTCAGGTCGCTTTTTCCGCCTAAAACTGTAAACCGGCGGTTATTTTACAGCTTCGTGCTTTTAAGGGGTCTACTAGAGATGCTCTAAGGGTATCTCCAATGCTGGCCCTCAAACCGTCTGCATTCGTCCAGACCAAACGGGTTTTGCCAACGAATGTGCTACCCAATCGGTCCGCAGGCCGGCGTGGACGTCTGTTTTCCAACAAACCAAAAACAAAATTGGAAGGGGGGAGGGGGGTTGTGGGCGTCTAGACCGCTGCCATACACGCGTCCGAGAACCCGGTCCGATCTGAAACCCTCTCCCTCACATGTGCACTTTCCAGCAAAGCAGTTGTCGTCGATTCATGTCGGTCAGCACCGCTCAGAGTATCAACGCCACATTCATGTCTGCCCAAAGCGCACGCGATCTCTCGCTGGAGCTGGCATTGAAGCAGCGCCGACATAGAGCACACTACACTAGTACAGAACCGGCCTTTAGTGCCGGTTCATGACGGGCTTTAGTGCCGGTTCGCCAACCGGCACTAAAGAGTGGGGACTAAAGGTCCCCTCCCTTTAGTACCAGTTCGTCACGAACCGGCGCTAAAATGCCACCATGTGGCACGAGCCAGGACCGTTTGCGTGGAGGGCATTAGTGCCGGTTGGTAACACCAACCGGTACTAAATGTTTGGGTGTTTTTTTTAATTTTCTTTAATTTTGTGTTTTCAATTTAATTTAGTGATTGTTTTACATTATAATGAGTTGTTAAATCATTAGGTGAAAGTACCGCGGATTAGTTTCGACTGGATGCATTATTGGATATCTCTACTAGCTAGCTAGAGTATATGCAATATCCATATTATACTTGATCAACTATAATATATACGGATATGGCATATACTTGATCACTTAGGTAGGTTCCATCCAGCTGAAACTAATCTGCGGTTTCTTTCATTAAATGATATAATAATTAACTAGCTATCTAATCACCACCAGCACTACTAGCTTAAAGAAGAAACATTCACTTGTACCAGAAGCAAAAATATCATCAATCGAGTTCAATTATAAGCGTTCATATATAACACCACAAAAGCAAATCACTTAAGTTCAGAACGAAGAACAGTACATGAAAGGACAAGTACTAATTAAGAGCAGCATAAAGAACTAGCTAAATCACTCCTGCTAGCTACTCTCTCTCTCTGATAAAATAGCATAGAACATGTATAGCTCTTCTGATTGATCATACTGAAGCATGCCGATAAACCTGTCTCCTAATCGTGGGTTGCGCTTCTCATTGCTGCCCCTTAGTACTTCTCTGCGATCATTAACAATTTTCTTCCAATCTTTCACTATTAAGCATTCATCGCTTCTAGAAATCCTGAATGCATTCATGTGCAATGCAGGATATCTTGGCCGTAAGCTAACAATTGACATCTGACCTTTAGTCTCGATCCCCTGAGGCACAACTGTCATCGGGAGTCCCTGTTGAAGAACATTGTATAGTACTTAATTAATATACTTAGCAATGAAAGTTTAGCAAAAAAAATATGTATGCAAAATATGCACTGAGGACAAATAGTAAATATCTTACCATCATTCCTAAATAGATGTGACCGTAGTTCAATACCATCACTATTGGTCGCACGTTTTGAGTACTAACATTTCTAAGTGCAGAAATACAATTTGTCTTGACAGTATAAAGATCCTCAAGCCATGAAACATAATGACTTATCTCCTCGCAGTTCAGTTCAGCTCCGAGACAGTAGTAGGTCCTGTCTACCAAGCGTCGTACATGTTTGGTTGAATGGAGATAAGCTGTCAATAGAAATTAGTTGTCAGTTATTTTTGAATAAGCAATATCAAAGACAAAAATATAGTTGACAAGAACTCACATAATGGTAGAACTGGAGGCGGCTGCACATCGACCCATATGTCTCTATTATCTTCAATATCATCTTCCGGACGGATATCAAAGGTGATAACCATACCAGGCTCAAATGCATAAGCCTTGCATAGTGCTTGCCAAGTTTTGCATTCAAAATAGGTGTACGTGAGTGCATTGTATACTTTGACGTTGAAAGTATAACCATCAAGCCCAGTTTTCAGGTAAGCTCTCTTTACCTCCATAGTTTCCATATTTTTGAAACCTATCTTATCCAAGACAAAAATTCTTGCATGACAGGGGATGCGCTAGTAGAATAGTGAAAATTAAAAATTATAAGTCAGACAAATGAAGCATATATAAGTCATGCTTAATTACGAAAACAGACTTGTCGTTGTGACTTACTGTATCGAATTCGAAAGTCTCATCCAACTTGATGCTGAACGCCTACCATCAACAAGGAAATTTCTGTCGTACTGGCCGCGCTGGTCTTCACAGTATTCGCACATAATGAATTTTTTTCCATCGTCAGACGACATTTCCTATGTTCATATTAGGCGAAACATTAAACACTTACTAATTCAATTAATTCAACTACTTTTATTAATTCAACTAAGCATTTACTAAAAATAAACTAGTTATATTAATTCAATTAGTTTAAAGCATTTACTAAAAATAAACTAGTTCTATATATATATTAATTCAACTAGTTCAACTAAACATTTACTAAAAATAAACTAGTTATATTAATTCAACTAGTTCAAACTAAGCATATACTAAAAATAAACTAGTTCTATATATTAATTCAACTAGTTCAACTAAGCATTTACTAAAAATAAACTAATTCTATATATATATTAATTCAATTAGTTCAACTAAACATTTACTAAAAATAAACTAGTTATATTAATTCAACTAGTTCAAACTAAGCATAT
>NC_041389.1:554234952-554235904 GCF_002162155.2 Triticum dicoccoides
GGGGACGGCGACGAGACGGGTCGGCGGCGGCCGGGGACGGCGACAAGACGGGCGCGGCGGGGGCGGCGAGGGTGACGGCACGGCGGCGCGTCGGCGTCGGCGTCGTCGAGATCGAGACTCGCGCGCACGAGAAGTGAAACGAATTAGTGGCGACGATAACTAATTTTTCGTAAGTGTAGTATATATAGGATGGGCCTTTAGTACCGGTTGGTGGCTCCAATCGGTACTAAAGGCCAATTTTGGCCAGCCTAAGCGGCGGGAAACGAGGGCCTTTAGTACCGGTTGGTGGCTCCAACCGGTACTAAAGGGCAACACATTATTACCGGTTGGAGTCACCAACCGGTACTATTGCTCGTGCGCTGCCACCCGCAGTGCGCTACGTTTAGTCCCACCTCGCCGAGCGAAGGGCAGCCGCACTGGTTTATAAACCCAGCCGCGGCTGCCCTTTCGAACTCCTCTATATAGCAGGCTTCTGGGTCTAACTAGGGCGCGCTGCCCTGTGAGCCTGCTGGCCCTACTGGGCATGTATTTGCACACCCAAGGTCTGGCAGGCCCACCGGGCAGCGCCCCAACATTTTTTTATAATTTTTTTCTTTTTTGCATTATTTATTTTCTTCTATTTATTTTTGAGTAATTTTTTTATATAGTTATTTCTTTTCTGCTTTATTTTTTTCTTCTATTTATTTCTGAGTAGTTTTTTTGCTGTATTTAGTTTCTTCGTGAATTTTTTTGCTTTATATAATTTTTTTTCTTTTCTGCATTATTTATTTTCTTCTATTTATTTTTGAGTAATTTTTTTATATAATTATTCCTTTTTTGCTTTATTTTTTCTTCTATTTATTTCTGAATAGTATTTATTTCCTTCTATTTATTTTTGAGTAATTTGTTTATATAGTTATTTCTTTTCTGCTTTAGTTTTTTCTTCTATTTATTTCTGAGTAGTTTCTTTTGC